>NC_137833.1:10671657-10681657 GCF_963921795.1 Nannobrachium achirus | reverse complement strand
AAACACTGGGTAACAGTTGTCGACATGGCCATGGGATCAGCGACTTCATCTCACAGAGAGATTGCTTGCTTGTCGGACTGTCTTCTAAAATTCGTTTATATGTTTTATATCACCAGTTAGCCTACTACTGTGGTGCGCTGGACTGGTGTCATGTACTTCCAATTGGGAGAAGTAGCAATTGGCGAACAGTTATTTATTGTCTCGCACCAGCGCACTGAGGCAGGGGTGAAAGTGAGACGGGACGGCCAGAACCGGCGCTCCGTTAAAACATTCGGAACACGGGACTGTAATCTAGGCTGACCTAGGATCAGATTCAGGTCCGTTATTAGCCGCGAGGCAGCGACATGAAGTATGGCTGTAACTGTGAGATGATGGTTATGCTGCTCTGGGATCAGATTTACAGCGGGAGGGGGGGGGGGCTTGGTGCGTGCGTGCATGCATGTGTGTGCGCTGTCGCCCGTCGGGAAAGAAAAGCAGAAAGAGAAAGCACTAGCCTACAAGTTAAACCATGAACTGTTAAACCATGAAAACAAACCGAAAATGACTTACCGCTGTTGATAGAAAATAGCCTAAAAGTATTCCTTTATCCCTGACTTTTGTTTCGATGTTATAGATTCCTTGGCACTGCTTGTGCACTGCTGTGCCTGCTTGACGTGCCATTAATGTGAATATTAAGCCACAAGCGTTTCAGCCATGTTGATTATTAAATAATTAAAATAATAACGTGCGCTGCGCTGCATGTCTCGCTCATCATTCTGCACGTTTATGCGCCTGGAAAATAGCAGATCTACAAGCTCACAACGCGTCGCGGATGCAAGGTCAGTGTGAGCTTGTAGATCAGCGACACAGGTCAATTGATATGCAAATAGGCTTGTTTGTCTTGTCGAGGTGTGGGGGGTGCGAGACCCAAGACCACTGCAACAATGTTCCACACTGCACTGTCGCGCGTCATTGAATTGTTACACCAACTTTCGTGCCTGAATTTATTGGCAACCACCATCAGCAATGTCGCATAGTTGATGACACTATGTGCATACCGCCACCTATAGGACCGGGCTGTATAGTGCTAGTGATCTCCAGGGAGGCCAGAAGGTCTGCCAATGTGAATGCTGGCCAGCGTGAACCAGCAACCGGTTTCAGAATCAGTTCTAATCAAACGGATTGCAGTGTGAATCCGCCCTGAGTCTGGAGCTCTGTGAAAAAAAAAAGAAAAGAAAAAAAGCCAGCTGCTGAGCGGGCGTGCGTGCGTGCGTGCTTGCGTGCGTTCAGTGCAATGTGAATGCATGTGACCAATTGATAGGAAGATAGATAGATACGTAATAAACATGATTTGGTACAAGCTCAACTAAAAGGAGATCCCAGTAATGTTTTTGGCTTATTTCCACAGGGAAGTCATTCATGAATGAACGAATTATTCATATAGGACTGTCATAGGTACAGTGTCATTGCCAGTACAGTTCACTGGTACAAGGTCAACTAAAAGGTGATCCTAGAAAAGACTAAGTCAGGGGGAAACAATTTAAAAAATAAAACAATAAAAACAGCCGATCTACAAGGCTGCATGTGGGCTTGTGGATCAGCTGTTTTGGGTAAATGTGGGTTTGTATTGACCCCTTTATCGAGTGATTGATTGAAGACTTTACGACAAGTTTCATGACAGTACAGTTCACTGGTACAAGCTCAACTAAAAGGAGCTTTATTTATTGAATGAATTATTTCCCTGTCTCCACACCAGGCCCAACTGCGCCGCCACTGACTGATAAATTGCGACCGTCGGGTCGCAGTTACTATCGAAACCTCGACCGGCTGTCTGTCTGTCCGTCACACTTTTGCCCTGCTCATATCTCTGCAACCGCTTTCCCGATCCGTGCCAAATTTGGCACACACAGTCCTTGCCTGCCAAACTACGATTCTCACATGGCCCTCCTCTTCTAGCGCCACCATGAGGCCAAAACTCATTCTGGACACTGCTCCTACAAATCTTGCCCTAAAATCACACAAATCGGTACACACTTGCTCTACGCTCATGTCATCAACATGGATCTGTCCCATGTAGCGCCACCTTCAGGACGATTTTTTTAAACCCATTTTTGGACACTACTCCTACAGATTTTGCCCTAAAATCACGCAAATCGCTACGCAGTCAGTATATATTAGGGAGTCTTACTGGTTTAATTATTTATTTCCCGACTATGTTTCCGAGACTGATTATTTATTTATTTATTTCCCGACTATGTTTCCGAGACTGATTATTTATTTATTTATTCATTTCCTGACTGTTTCCGAGACTGATTATTTATGTAATTAATTATTTATTTATTTCCGCCCCTGGACTCCGCCCCCCCCCCAGGCGTCTGCCTATCGATCGGCTGGGCTTTAAAGAGCCATAACTCCGGTTTGCAGCGTGCTACCGTCTCCAAACTCGCTTTCTGGCTTCTCGTGTTACTGGTATTAAATACCACATACAAGCTCACGGAAGCTCCATCCAACTTCTGCGCAATGCATTATGGGATGTTGGAAAGTTGTGGATACTAGCAACAGAGTATTTAAATAAATAAATAAATATATAATGAATGAACGAACACATGAATAAATAAATAAATAAACAAAGAAAGTGTGTGTGTGTGTGTGTGTGTGTGTGTGTGTGCATGCATGCGTGCGTGCGTGCGTGCGTAATTACTGCCTCCTCGTTAAGAACCCCACACATTTAGGCAAATTCTTTCTTTCTTTCTTCCTTCCTTCCTTCCTTCCTTCCTTCCTTCCTGTAAATGAGGCCGCATGACAAGCGTTCTCGTCACCGCGCTGACGGGGTAATTACACGCAAATACAAGGGGTGGAGTCGAACTTAACGAGTGGGCGTGGTTTCAACTACAAGCTCACAACGCGTCGCATCAAGACGCGTTGTGAGCTTGTAGATCTGCTATTAACGAGTGGGCGTGGTTTCAACAAGAGGGAGGACTCTGACTTAACGAGTGGGCCTAACGTAATGAGTTTTGTGGGCGTCGCACGCATTAAATATGTAAATTAAGCCGACTTATGCAAATGGGGGGGCGGGGCATGGTTTGGAAATGCGTGTGGGCGTGGTGCGTGCGTGCGTGTGCGCCTCAATTAATTAATTAATTAATTAATTAACTCATTCTGAGCCCAGGACATTAACGGATTAGGGGGTCCAGAGTGCCCCCTCCCGGCCCCATTAACGGCCGCTGTCTTATTTTGAAGGCCAGAAGTCTAGACCGGAAGTACTTCCGGTCTGACGTCATCGGATCGTGCGCCGGAACCGATGCGTGTCCACGTGGAGTTGTGTAATGGCCGACCGGGAGCTTTTATAACTGTGTAAAATAAGCGAGCATCTGCCTCCATCCTAGCTTCTAAAGTGTAGTTTTGAGATAATGGACATTAAAGATGAGATCGGCCGTCCACCTCAATGTTATGGGATGACTATTGTGTGCTCGTGGAGCCGTGATGATGACAAATCAGCGCGGATTTCGTCTCCGGAGCGTCGGCCATTGTACTAGGTATTTTTACTCGCCGTTACAGTAATATATTACTTTTCCCGCGACATTGCGTGGATGGCACTATAGATACTCTATTACTTTTCCCGCGACATCGCGGGGTTGGCTTTTAATGAGTTAATTAATTAACTGCCTCCTCGTTAAGAACCCCGTAAATTTAGGCAAATTCATTTCCTTTCTTTCTTTCTTTCTTTCTTTCTTTCTTTCTTTCTTTCTTTCTTTCTTTCTTTCTTTCTTTCTTTCTTTCTTTCTTTCTTTCTTTCTTTCTTTCTTTCTTTCTTTCTTTCTTTCTTTCTTTCTTTCTTTCTTTCTTTCTTTCTTTCTTTCTTTCTTTCTTCCTTCCTTCCTTCCTTCCTTCCTTCCTTCTAAATAAATACATAATTAAATAGCGGGGGTCCCCGAGGGTGTCATCGCGTGCGGGGCGGCGAGCCTGATTATTATGTAAATGAGGCTGCATTAATTATGTAAATGAGGTCGGGGTGTGGTCTGCATTAATTATGTAAATGAGGCTGTTAAGTGGCGTTTCCCAGCGCGTAAAAAATTTAGACGACCGTATGTAAATGAAGGGGAGGAGCTTAGTCGACGTATGCAAATTGGGGGCGGGGCATGGTTTGGAAATGCGTTTGGGTATGGTTCGCATACATTATGCTCGCATACATTATGCTAATGAGGGCGTTAAGGTGGGTTTCCCAGCGCGTAAAAAATGCAGACGACCGTATGTAAATGAAGGGGAGGAGCTTAGTCGACATATGAAAATTGGGGGCGGTGCATGGTTTGGAAATGTGTGTGGGTGTGGTTCGCATAAATTATGCTAATGAGGCTGTTAAGTGGCGTTTCCCAGCGCGTAAAATATGCAGACGACCGTATGTAAATGAAGGGGAGGAGCATAGGCGACGTATGCAAATTGGGGGCGGGGCATGGTTTGGAAATGCGTGTGGGCGTGGTTTGCAGACATTATGCTCGCATACATTATGCTAATGAGGGCGTTAAGGTGGGTTTCCCAGCGCGTAAAAAATGCAGACGACCGTATGTAAATGAAGGGGAGGAGCTTAGTCGACGTATGCAAATTGGGGGCGGGGCATGGTTTGGAAATGCGTTTGGGTATGGTTCGCATACATTATGCTCGCATACATTATGCTAATGAGGGCGTTAAGGTGGGTTTCCCAGCGCGTAAAAAATGCAGACGACCGTATGTAAATGAAGGGGAGGAGCTTAGTCGACGTATGAAAATTGGGGGCGGTGCATGGTTTGGAAATGTGTGTGGGTGTGGTTCGCATAAATTATGCTAATGAGGCTGTTAAGTGGCGTTTCCCAGCGCGTAAAATATGCAGACGACCGTATGTAAATGAAGGGGAGGAGCATAGGCGACGTATGCAAATTGGGGGCGGGGCATGGTTTGGAAATGCGTGTGGGCGTGGTTTGCAGACATTATGCTCGCATACATTATGCTAATGAGGGTGTTAAGGTAGGTTTCCCAGCGCGTAAAAAATGTAGATGACCGTATGTAAATGAAGGGGAGGAGCTTAGTCGATGTATGCAAATTGGGGGCGGGGCATGGTTTGGAAATGCGTTTGGGTATGGTTCGCATACATTATGCTCGCATACATTATGCTAATGAGGGCGTTAAGGTGGGTTTCCCAGCGCGTAAAAAATGCAGACGACCGTATGTAAATGAAGGGGAGGAGCTTAGTCGACGTATGAAAATTGGGGCTGGTGCATGGTTTGGAAATGCGTGTGGGCGTGTTGCGCATACATTATGCTTGCATACATTATGCTAATGAGGGCGTTAAGGTGGGTTTCCCAGGGCTTAAAAAATACAGATGACCGTAGTGAGCATTCGTTCCACGAACGCATTCATTCAATGAATGAATGAATAAATAAATAAAGTGCACGTGCACACACGTGTGTGCGTGCTTGCGTGCGTGCGTGCGTGCGTGCGTGCGTGCGTGCGTGCGAGCGAATGCACGTGCACGCACGCACGCACGCACGCACGCACGCACACTTTATTATTTATTCATTCATTCACGCACGCACACACGCATGCACGCATTTATTTTTTAATTAATTCATGAATACATGAATCTTGCAAGCACATTCCCACTAGGTCAAGGAACAGATGCCTCCCTTCTCACATTGGCCTGTTATAGCGCCACCAGCGGGTCAACTTTTGCATAACACATTTTTGGAACAAAATGCCTCAAATCATGCATGCAGCTAATTTCAGTAACGTCAAAGAGAGCACTGCCTGCGATCTTGACATTTTGTACTTTTATAGACATTGTTTTCTGGCTTGAAGCGAGCCCACAATTGTTTCGAAGGAACAATATTTTCTAGTTTCCATATGATATGCACATGTATTCAGGGGCGTAACTACCGCTGACGCGTGATTGGAAATGACACCCGGGCTCCAGGGAAACCCCGCCCACTGAAGCTTTTGATTGGCTGAAGCGGAGCTAGGGAGCGCTCCATTGTAGTCGCTTGGACAGGGCGTTTATCGTGGGCTTGCCCAGGCCGTAACGATTGCATTCACCACGGCTTCGTAACTCGCGCGGCCGGCCTGGCCCGCTCTTCGCGGCCACTCGCGCCTGCGGCGCTCGGGGGCGAAGAGCAGGACCAAGGTCCGCTGGCCTGCGCGCCGCTTGCAGTGTCGTGGACAATCGAGCGGCTCCGCCTGGAGCCCGGGTGTCATTTCCAAATACGCACCGCTGACGCAGCCGGCGCAAGCGCATTAGGGCCCGTGACGTCCAGGGGCACACGCAGGTGGAGGAGAAAAAATAAATAATCTAATAATAACAATGTATACAGACGGAGCCGCTTCTGTCCTGATCTGTTGCATCTATTTCCTGTAGTAGGCTGCTACCATTTCAAAATAAAACATGTGTTGAATGATCACTTTACAAATATCCAATACAATGACTCTTGTTTTGAAATGTCCACTGGTATGACAGGAAGCTATGACAGGGCCCCTTAGTGCTGCTGACGGAACACAGGCTGAAGAGACGTTCTGAACTTCTGAAGTAAAAACAACACTCTCTGGCATTATGGAATATAAAGTTTCAACACACGACTTTGGGGAACAGTTAATATTTGCCATGCTCTCTAAAACCAAGACACTGTGGAATATGGAACAAAACGTGCCCAACTGGTCTTGTTGTTGTCATCCACCTTACTTTAGCAGGTGAGTTAAGTAATTAATATAAATAATGCTGGTTTGCAGTGATGCATCACTGTCAATTAAGCTGTGTGCTGTCATTAATGTAGGCCTAGTTGTCTTAATGGATGATATTTATAATGCTGTTTTGGAAAAACGGCGTGGTGATGTTTGTAGTGTGAAGACTAATGTCAGAGTTGTTGTGTTGGAGTGCCATAGGGAAGAGTTCATTAGCACCAGAGAGAGATGGAGACAGTGAGACACTACTTGGTTGGGCTACATATTGTCATGAATTAGATGGCGAGTGTGTAGATGTCTTCTGTTGGAGCCTGGTGTCCCGCATTTGCGCTGTCTGCATTTGCGCTGTAGAAAAAAGGTGGTGGTTGTTGTTGTTGTTGTTGTTGTTGTTGTTGTTGTGGGGCACTTGGTGAAAATCTCGCATCGGGGCACACCGGGGGCTAGTTTCGCCACTGTGTATGTCCAATTTTTTTTTTTATTTAAACTAGTCAAAACAGCCGATCTACAAGCACACAACGCCTAGCGGTGCGAGGCGTTGTGTGCTTGTAGATCTGCTGTTTTCACTACTTTTTGTGCAAACAGTAAAATTTTTACTTTTGTGCAAACAGTTTCATTTTTTCCTAATGGCCCGGCCTGGACCGACCGATAATGAACCGGCCGTTCGGGAGTTGTCCCGCTTTTCCCAATGGCCAGCACGTCCCTGTCCAAGACTCATGCTAATCAACCACCCCTTACATAACTATACACTAGGCTACAGCAGGGGTGTTCAAAGTGCAGCCCAGGGCCCAAATGCGTCCAGAGGATTCATTTTATCATTTCATTCCTAAATTGTATTATAAATGGCCCGCCAGCACAGTCAGACAAGAATATTTTGCCTGTTGTCTCATTCTGAAGGGGTCAAAGAAAGGCTATTTTATTGTAGCCTATTTTTTAGCTTGCACGTCTGTTTACAGTTATTTGTGTGTTATTTGTTCAGCGCGAAGAACTTCTGGGGACTCATGTTAGTTCAGAGCACACAGATAGTTAAATAAAATCGTTTAAATGCGATGCATATACTCTATGTGACATTGTATGGTCCGACCGAAAGTACATTATGTCAGGCGATAGTCAGTCCTTGGGTACATTTTCTAATGTGGGCCCCCTTTGAAAAACAGTTTGACACCCTTGCACTACAGAGTCATTATGTAGTATTAACATCTGTGTGTGTACTCACTGTAATGCTTAAATAGCCTTGCTTTTACTACTCAATAAGTCTGCTTTGTTTATAGCTTGTTTCTGACACACATGTTGTTGTTTTTAATGATGTGAGAAGCACATTTTAACTATTTTAAAAACGTCTATAATAGTTATAATCCTAATGATTATTATCATTATTACATTTAACATTTTTCTTTGTGAAAATGCATTTTGCTTCACCTCAGCTCTCAAAGAAAATGTCAAACTGTTCCTTGATCCAGAGTTTGAGCACAGGACAGCATAGAGTTTATGATTCTCTGCCTTGCTCAAAGACTCATCTGCAGGGCAGACCAGGGAGTTAAACCAATTACTAGTAATAAATGTTCAGAATATTCTGTTATTGATGTGAGAGGGTTAATAACATTACTAAGAGGAAGACTAATACCATTGTTTGGTCCTGAGAGCTTATTCTGCCGTTACTTTATAAATATGTGGCAATAGCGTCGCCCGGTGGCCACACTAAACTACTGCAAGGAAAATCTGAGCATAATGTCCATCCCTCCATAAGTGCAGTATTCTTTTGCTTTTATTTATACAAAACCAATTAAGGTTACAGAGAAACCTTATATTCATTGTTTTGTTGCTTTAGAGTTTTTAATTTAAAGAGAATGGTTATACATTACTATGTTTTATCCGTCTGTCTGAGATACATAAAGTGGTTCCTGTGTAAATAAGCTATAAGGCTTTCTAGGATCTCCTTTTAGATGACCAGTGATTTGTGCTGTCATGAAACTGTAGCCTACTTTTTTCTATTGCAAACTGTTAATAAACTCTTCAATCAATCAATCAATCAATGAACAAGAAAACCAAGAAAAGTTTGAATTCAAAGCTTTGACTTACATGACATCTTTGTGGAATGTGTAGCTTTGCTGAGATGTGATGCTGATGCTTGGAACAGGACAGTTTCTCCTACAATCATTAACATTTCATGTTAGAATGTTGTCTTTAGACAATGTCAACCAAACACTAACAATAATACAATAATCATTTTCTTTTTTTAGTTGTTAAACCTTCCATGGAACCACACAGATTGTGAAACTTCAACAGACAAACAAAAGGATTGTAGTTTTTCCACAGTGTTGCATACAGACTATAGGTTTGAGTGAAGGAACACAACTAGAGCATTGTTCTTCAACAGGGGGTCCGGGACCCCAAGGGGGGCCTACAGGGGGGCCGCCACATCTTTGTGTGATAGGATCATTCTTTTAAATGAACAACTTGAACCCTCACATCCCTATTCTGAGGAGAACTTTGGCCGAAAATAGCAGGTCTACAAGCTCTCAACGCCTCGCGCTGCGAGGCGTTGAGAGCTTGTAGATCGGCTATTTTCAAATATGTTTGTTGTAGAGCTAAAAAAAAAAGAGCAGAGCAAGTACCACGTGATACAAAGTATGGACGAATTAAGTGGTTAAATGTCTGAAAAAACACATTAACATGAATCCAACCTAGACTGACGAGAGTGCTGTCAAACAAGTCTATGAAATCTATCTATGAAACGTTGAAGACCCCTGAACTAGAGGATAAACCCTACAAACTAACTTCGTCAAAAATGGGGGATCAGAGGGAACAGAGATGTACACAACATGAAACCAACTTCATCTCTACTGACTCCACAGCAGTACAGCTACTGTATAGTAATGTCATCATCCAACTAACTTGAGGTCAAGCCTTTACGTGTCTGGTTAATCCTGCATATTTGGGATTCTACATACATCTACATAATCTACATTATCTAAATTATGTATTTATATAGCGCCTTTTATCGAAGGCGCTTTACAATTACATTCACCCATTCACACACACACGTTCATACACCAATGGTGGAGGAAACCATGCAAGGCACCAACCTGCACATCGGGAGAGGCCGGGGTTCAGCGTCTTGCTCAAGGACACTTCGACAGTAACTCTGGAGGAGCCCAGGATCGAACAGGGAACCTTCTGGTTGCCAACCGGGCCGCTCTATCGCCTGAGCCACTGCTGGCCCGTTAGGCATGCAATCAATTCTCCAGCACTTTCGAATATAGTGCATTTTCAGTCCACTCCTTGTCGTCAATCTTGCATTTAAATGCTGTTCTGTTCTATT
>NC_137833.1:10446657-10666657 GCF_963921795.1 Nannobrachium achirus | reverse complement strand
GCTCCTACAAATCTTGCCCTAAAATCACACAAATCGGTACACACTTGCTCTACGCTCATGTCATCAACATGGATCTGTCCCATGTAGCGCCACCTTCAGGACGATTTTTTTAAACCCATTTTTGGACACTACTCCTACAGATTTTGCCCTAAAATCACGCAAATCGCTACGCAGTCAGTATATATTAGGGAGTCTTACTGGTTTAATTATTTATTTCCCGACTATGTTTCCGAGACTGATTATTTATTTATTTATTTCCCGACTATGTTTCCGAGACTGATTATTTATTTATTTATTTATTTCCTGACTGTTTCCGAGACTGATTATTTATGTAATTAATTATTTATTTATTTCCGCCCCTGGACTCCGCCCCCCCCCCAGGCGTCTGCCTATCGATCGGCTGGGCTTTAAAGAGCCATAACTCCGGTTTGCAGCGTGCTACCGTCTCCAAACTCGCTTTCTGGCTTCTCGTGTTACTGGTATTAAATACCACATACAAGCTCACGGAAGCTCCATCCAACTTCTGCGCAATGCATTATGGGATGTTGGAAAGTTGTGGATACTAGCAACAGAGTATTTAAATAAATAAATAAATATATAATGAATGAACGAACACATGAATAAATAAATAAATAAACAAAGAAAGTGTGTGTGTGTGTGTGTGTGTGTGTGTGTGTGCATGCATGCGTGCGTGCGTGCGTGCGTAATTACTGCCTCCTCGTTAAGAACCCCACACATTTAGGCAAATTCTTTCTTTCTTTCTTCCTTCCTTCCTTCCTTCCTTCCTTCCTTCCTGTAAATGAGGCCGCATGACAAGCGTTCTCGTCACCGCGCTGACGGGGTAATTACACGCAAATACAAGGGGTGGAGTCGAACTTAACGAGTGGGCGTGGTTTCAACTACAAGCTCACAACGCGTCGCATCAAGACGCGTTGTGAGCTTGTAGATCTGCTATTAACGAGTGGGCGTGGTTTCAACAAGAGGGAGGACTCTGACTTAACGAGTGGGCCTAACGTAATGAGTTTTGTGGGCGTCGCACGCATTAAATATGTAAATTAAGCCGACTTATGCAAATGGGGGGGCGGGGCATGGTTTGGAAATGCGTGTGGGCGTGGTGCGTGCGTGCGTGTGCGCCTCAATTAATTAATTAATTAATTAATTAACTCATTCTGAGCCCAGGACATTAACGGATTAGGGGGTCCAGAGTGCCCCCTCCCGGCCCCATTAACGGCCGCTGTCTTATTTTGAAGGCCAGAAGTCTAGACCGGAAGTACTTCCGGTCTGACGTCATCGGATCGTGCGCCGGAACCGATGCGTGTCCACGTGGAGTTGTGTAATGGCCGACCGGGAGCTTTTATAACTGTGTAAAATAAGCGAGCATCTGCCTCCATCCTAGCTTCTAAAGTGTAGTTTTGAGATAATGGACATTAAAGATGAGATCGGCCGTCCACCTCAATGTTATGGGATGACTATTGTGTGCTCGTGGAGCCGTGATGATGACAAATCAGCGCGGATTTCGTCTCCGGAGCGTCGGCCATTGTACTAGGTATTTTTACTCGCCGTTACAGTAATATATTACTTTTCCCGCGACATTGCGTGGATGGCACTATAGATACTCTATTACTTTTCCCGCGACATCGCGGGGTTGGCTTTTAATGAGTTAATTAATTAACTGCCTCCTCGTTAAGAACCCCGTAAATTTAGGCAAATTCATTTCCTTTCTTTCTTTCTTTCTTTCTTTCTTTCTTTCTTTCTTTCTTTCTTTCTTTCTTTCTTTCTTTCTTTCTTTCTTTCTTTCTTTCTTTCTTTCTTTCTTTCTTTCTTTCTTTCTTTCTTTCTTTCTTTCTTTCTTTCTTTCTTTCTTCCTTCCTTCCTTCCTTCCTTCCTTCCTTCCTTCCTTCCTTCCTTCCTTCCTTCCTTCCTTCCTTCCTTCTAAATAAATACATAATTAAATAGCGGGGGTCCCCGAGGGTGTCATCGCGTGCGGGGCGGCGAGCCTGATTATTATGTAAATGAGGCTGCATTAATTATGTAAATGAGGTCGGGGTGTGGTCTGCATTAATTATGTAAATGAGGCTGTTAAGTGGCGTTTCCCAGCGCGTAAAAAATTTAGACGACCGTATGTAAATGAAGGGGAGGAGCTTAGTCGACGTATGCAAATTGGGGGCGGGGCATGGTTTGGAAATGCGTTTGGGTATGGTTCGCATACATTATGCTCGCATACATTATGCTAATGAGGGCGTTAAGGTGGGTTTCCCAGCGCGTAAAAAATGCAGACGACCGTATGTAAATGAAGGGGAGGAGCTTAGTCGACATATGAAAATTGGGGGCGGTGCATGGTTTGGAAATGTGTGTGGGTGTGGTTCGCATAAATTATGCTAATGAGGCTGTTAAGTGGCGTTTCCCAGCGCGTAAAATATGCAGACGACCGTATGTAAATGAAGGGGAGGAGCATAGGCGACGTATGCAAATTGGGGGCGGGGCATGGTTTGGAAATGCGTGTGGGCGTGGTTTGCAGACATTATGCTCGCATACATTATGCTAATGAGGGCGTTAAGGTGGGTTTCCCAGCGCGTAAAAAATGCAGACGACCGTATGTAAATGAAGGGGAGGAGCTTAGTCGACGTATGCAAATTGGGGGCGGGGCATGGTTTGGAAATGCGTTTGGGTATGGTTCGCATACATTATGCTCGCATACATTATGCTAATGAGGGCGTTAAGGTGGGTTTCCCAGCGCGTAAAAAATGCAGACGACCGTATGTAAATGAAGGGGAGGAGCTTAGTCGACGTATGAAAATTGGGGGCGGTGCATGGTTTGGAAATGTGTGTGGGTGTGGTTCGCATAAATTATGCTAATGAGGCTGTTAAGTGGCGTTTCCCAGCGCGTAAAATATGCAGACGACCGTATGTAAATGAAGGGGAGGAGCATAGGCGACGTATGCAAATTGGGGGCGGGGCATGGTTTGGAAATGCGTGTGGGCGTGGTTTGCAGACATTATGCTCGCATACATTATGCTAATGAGGGTGTTAAGGTAGGTTTCCCAGCGCGTAAAAAATGTAGATGACCGTATGTAAATGAAGGGGAGGAGCTTAGTCGATGTATGCAAATTGGGGGCGGGGCATGGTTTGGAAATGCGTTTGGGTATGGTTCGCATACATTATGCTCGCATACATTATGCTAATGAGGGCGTTAAGGTGGGTTTCCCAGCGCGTAAAAAATGCAGACGACCGTATGTAAATGAAGGGGAGGAGCTTAGTCGACGTATGAAAATTGGGGCTGGTGCATGGTTTGGAAATGCGTGTGGGCGTGTTGCGCATACATTATGCTTGCATACATTATGCTAATGAGGGCGTTAAGGTGGGTTTCCCAGGGCTTAAAAAATACAGATGACCGTAGTGAGCATTCGTTCCACGAACGCATTCATTCAATGAATGAATGAATAAATAAATAAAGTGCACGTGCACACACGTGTGTGCGTGCTTGCGTGCGTGCGTGCGTGCGTGCGTGCGTGCGTGCGTGCGAGCGAATGCACGTGCACGCACGCACGCACGCACGCACGCACGCACACTTTATTATTTATTCATTCATTCACGCACGCACACACGCATGCACGCATTTATTTTTTAATTAATTCATGAATACATGAATCTTGCAAGCACATTCCCACTAGGTCAAGGAACAGATGCCTCCCTTCTCACATTGGCCTGTTATAGCGCCACCAGCGGGTCAACTTTTGCATAACACATTTTTGGAACAAAATGCCTCAAATCATGCATGCAGCTAATTTCAGTAACGTCAAAGAGAGCACTGCCTGCGATCTTGACATTTTGTACTTTTATAGACATTGTTTTCTGGCTTGAAGCGAGCCCACAATTGTTTCGAAGGAACAATATTTTCTAGTTTCCATATGATATGCACATGTATTCAGGGGCGTAACTACCGCTGACGCGTGATTGGAAATGACACCCGGGCTCCAGGGAAACCCCGCCCACTGAAGCTTTTGATTGGCTGAAGCGGAGCTAGGGAGCGCTCCATTGTAGTCGCTTGGACAGGGCGTTTATCGTGGGCTTGCCCAGGCCGTAACGATTGCATTCACCACGGCTTCGTAACTCGCGCGGCCGGCCTGGCCCGCTCTTCGCGGCCACTCGCGCCTGCGGCGCTCGGGGGCGAAGAGCAGGACCAAGGTCCGCTGGCCTGCGCGCCGCTTGCAGTGTCGTGGACAATCGAGCGGCTCCGCCTGGAGCCCGGGTGTCATTTCCAAATACGCACCGCTGACGCAGCCGGCGCAAGCGCATTAGGGCCCGTGACGTCCAGGGGCACACGCAGGTGGAGGAGAAAAAATAAATAATCTAATAATAACAATGTATACAGACGGAGCCGCTTCTGTCCTGATCTGTTGCATCTATTTCCTGTAGTAGGCTGCTACCATTTCAAAATAAAACATGTGTTGAATGATCACTTTACAAATATCCAATACAATGACTCTTGTTTTGAAATGTCCACTGGTATGACAGGAAGCTATGACAGGGCCCCTTAGTGCTGCTGACGGAACACAGGCTGAAGAGACGTTCTGAACTTCTGAAGTAAAAACAACACTCTCGGGCATTATGGAATATAAAGTTTCAACACACGACTTTGGGGAACAGTTAATATTTGCCATGCTCTCTAAAACCAAGACACTGTGGAATATGGAACAAAACGTGCCCAACTGGTCTTGTTGTTGTCATCCACCTTACTTTAGCAGGTGAGTTAAGTAATTAATATAAATAATGCTGGTTTGCAGTGATGCATCACTGTCAATTAAGCTGTGTGCTGTCATTAATGTAGGCCTAGTTGTCTTAATGGATGATATTTATAATGCTGTTTTGGAAAAACGGCGTGGTGATGTTTGTAGTGTGAAGACTAATGTCAGAGTTGTTGTGTTGGAGTGCCATAGGGAAGAGTTCATTAGCACCAGAGAGAGATGGAGACAGTGAGACACTACTTGGTTGGGCTACATATTGTCATGAATTAGATGGCGAGTGTGTAGATGTCTTCTGTTGGAGCCTGGTGTCCCGCATTTGCGCTGTCTGCATTTGCGCTGTAGAAAAAAGGTGGTGGTTGTTGTTGTTGTTGTTGTTGTTGTTGTTGTTGTGGGGCACTTGGTGAAAATCTCGCATCGGGGCACACCGGGGGCTAGTTTCGCCACTGTGTATGTCCAATTTTTTTTTTTATTTAAACTAGTCAAAACAGCCGATCTACAAGCACACAACGCCTAGCGGTGCGAGGCGTTGTGTGCTTGTAGATCTGCTGTTTTCACTACTTTTTGTGCAAACAGTAAAATTTTTACTTTTGTGCAAACAGTTTCATTTTTTCCTAATGGCCCGGCCTGGACCGACCGATAATGAACCGGCCGTTCGGGAGTTGTCCCGCTTTTCCCAATGGCCAGCACGTCCCTGTCCAAGACTCATGCTAATCAACCACCCCTTACATAACTATACACTAGGCTACAGCAGGGGTGTTCAAAGTGCAGCCCAGGGCCCAAATGCGTCCAGAGGATTCATTTTATCATTTCATTCCTAAATTGTATTATAAATGGCCCGCCAGCACAGTCAGACAAGAATATTTTGCCTGTTGTCTCATTCTGAAGGGGTCAAAGAAAGGCTATTTTATTGTAGCCTATTTTTTAGCTTGCACGTCTGTTTACAGTTATTTGTGTGTTATTTGTTCAGCGCGAAGAACTTCTGGGGACTCATGTTAGTTCAGAGCACACAGATAGTTAAATAAAATCGTTTAAATGCGATGCATATACTCTATGTGACATTGTATGGTCCGACCGAAAGTACATTATGTCAGGCGATAGTCAGTCCTTGGGTACATTTTCTAATGTGGGCCCCCTTTGAAAAACAGTTTGACACCCTTGCACTACAGAGTCATTATGTAGTATTAACATCTGTGTGTGTACTCACTGTAATGCTTAAATAGCCTTGCTTTTACTACTCAATAAGTCTGCTTTGTTTATAGCTTGTTTCTGACACACATGTTGTTGTTTTTAATGATGTGAGAAGCACATTTTAACTATTTTAAAAACGTCTATAATAGTTATAATCCTAATGATTATTATCATTATTACATTTAACATTTTTCTTTGTGAAAATGCATTTTGCTTCACCTCAGCTCTCAAAGAAAATGTCAAACTGTTCCTTGATCCAGAGTTTGAGCACAGGACAGCATAGAGTTTATGATTCTCTGCCTTGCTCAAAGACTCATCTGCAGGGCAGACCAGGGAGTTAAACCAATTACTAGTAATAAATGTTCAGAATATTCTGTTATTGATGTGAGAGGGTTAATAACATTACTAAGAGGAAGACTAATACCATTGTTTGGTCCTGAGAGCTTATTCTGCCGTTACTTTATAAATATGTGGCAATAGCGTCGCCCGGTGGCCACACTAAACTACTGCAAGGAAAATCTGAGCATAATGTCCATCCCTCCATAAGTGCAGTATTCTTTTGCTTTTATTTATACAAAACCAATTAAGGTTACAGAGAAACCTTATATTCATTGTTTTGTTGCTTTAGAGTTTTTAATTTAAAGAGAATGGTTATACATTACTATGTTTTATCCGTCTGTCTGAGATACATAAAGTGGTTCCTGTGTAAATAAGCTATAAGGCTTTCTAGGATCTCCTTTTAGATGACCAGTGATTTGTGCTGTCATGAAACTGTAGCCTACTTTTTTCTATTGCAAACTGTTAATAAACTCTTCAATCAATCAATCAATCAATGAACAAGAAAACCAAGAAAAGTTTGAATTCAAAGCTTTGACTTACATGACATCTTTGTGGAATGTGTAGCTTTGCTGAGATGTGATGCTGATGCTTGGAACAGGACAGTTTCTCCTACAATCATTAACATTTCATGTTAGAATGTTGTCTTTAGACAATGTCAACCAAACACTAACAATAATACAATAATCATTTTCTTTTTTTAGTTGTTAAACCTTCCATGGAACCACACAGATTGTGAAACTTCAACAGACAAACAAAAGGATTGTAGTTTTTCCACAGTGTTGCATACAGACTATAGGTTTGAGTGAAGGAACACAACTAGAGCATTGTTCTTCAACAGGGGGTCCGGGACCCCAAGGGGGGCCTACAGGGGGGCCGCCACATCTTTGTGTGATAGGATCATTCTTTTAAATGAACAACTTGAACCCTCACATCCCTATTCTGAGGAGAACTTTGGCCGAAAATAGCAGGTCTACAAGCTCTCAACGCCTCGCGCTGCGAGGCGTTGAGAGCTTGTAGATCGGCTATTTTCAAATATGTTTGTTGTAGAGCTAAAAAAAAAAGAGCAGAGCAAGTACCACGTGATACAAAGTATGGACGAATTAAGTGGTTAAATGTCTGAAAAAACACATTAACATGAATCCAACCTAGACTGACGAGAGTGCTGTCAAACAAGTCTATGAAATCTATCTATGAAACGTTGAAGACCCCTGAACTAGAGGATAAACCCTACAAACTAACTTCGTCAAAAATGGGGGATCAGAGGGAACAGAGATGTACACAACATGAAACCAACTTCATCTCTACTGACTCCACAGCAGTACAGCTACTGTATAGTAATGTCATCATCCAACTAACTTGAGGTCAAGCCTTTACGTGTCTGGTTAATCCTGCATATTTGGGATTCTACATACATCTACATAATCTACATTATCTAAATTATGTATTTATATAGCGCCTTTTATCGAAGGCGCTTTACAATTACATTCACCCATTCACACACACACGTTCATACACCAATGGTGGAGGAAACCATGCAAGGCACCAACCTGCACATCGGGAGAGGCCGGGGTTCAGCGTCTTGCTCAAGGACACTTCGACAGTAACTCTGGAGGAGCCCAGGATCGAACAGGGAACCTTCTGGTTGCCAACCGGGCCGCTCTATCGCCTGAGCCACTGCTGGCCCGTTAGGCATGCAATCAATTCTCCAGCACTTTCGAATATAGTGCATTTTCAGTCCACTCCTTGTCGTCAATCTTGCATTTAAATGCTGTTCTGTTCTATTGTAGTGACTCCACATACAGTACTCAGTAGTGACACACGTACGACTCCACACAATCAGGAATCAGGAATGTGTATTATAATTCATCATAATGTAAAAAGTATAACAATAAAAATAGCATTCAGCCTTGTTTAGTTGTTTAATTTTCCATGGATTCACACAGGTTGTGAGGCTTCAACAGACAAACAAAAGGATTGTAGTTTTTCACAGTGTTGGACACAGACTACAGTAGGTTTGAGTGAAGGCACACAACTAGAGGATAAACCCTGAAAAGTGATTTTATCAACCCAGCGTAGGCCCTATAGGCCTTTGACAGAGGGAACAGATGTACACAACATGAAACCAACTTCATCTCTACTGTCATCGCCCAACTAACCTGAGGTCAAGTTTTAATACTAGTTAAACATCCTTCATGTTTGTCTGGGATTCAGCATTTTACACATCGTCTCTGTCGGGTGGAAATCTAATAGTAAACAGTATCTCCAAAACTGTCACTTTCCAGGATTCAAATGAAAAAATAGCAAAGGCAAGCAGATCTACAAGCTCAAGACATCTGCTGTTTTTGAACGTTATAAAAACATTTTGAAAGTGTTTCAACTACTGATTAAGAAGGCATGTTTAACATTCATTTTATTGGCTCCATTGCATTGCAGTGGCTGTCTATATAGACTCTGTTAGAACTGCGATTCCCAGAATTCAGTTTAAAGGAAAAACAAACAAACATTCAAAGTATTGCATCAGTATTCAAATTGAAAAGTAGCAAAAGTAGCAGATCAACAAGCTCGAAACGTGTCGCTTTGTGCCTCGTTTCGAGCTTGTGGATCTGCTAACTGACACTTTTGATGATTTTGTGTGACGCTGTAGTATGATCAAGTAGTTCGTTCGTTGACTGCTGTTAGAACTATGATTCCCAGAATTCTCAGTTCAAAACAAAACCAGGGAAGCGCCGCTCCAAAATGAATGGTGCTGGGTCCTAGCTATGGCACTAAGGATATTTAGGAAAGTAACAACAATGTTAGAAACCTACTTGTGTAGGCTATGTCTAAAATATAATGTGCATAAATACAGTAACTAACGAATACATTTCCCATACATTTACGCCTTTTCCGATGAGTGTTGGATGCAGACACTCAGGATCAAATATAGTGTTTTTATAGAGATGCATAATTGTTGAAAGGTTATTGTGAAAAACATACCAGTGACACATTATAACTTATAACATATTGTATAATTAAAAAATAACTTATGTTTAATTGAAATGTTTACACAGTATGCCTTTAACTCAACACATTACAGATACATTCGTTTAATACTGCTACTGTATCTTGACGTTGGCAATGTTTGTAAACATGGGAGGTAAAACAGACACGTATTTTCCTTCGTGATGGGGTAAGACAGTTCCTAATATCACATTTTTCCATCTGTGAATAAATTCTCTTTAAGAATATAAGTAAATAAAACCCTAATAATCTATTGACTTCAAAACCATCATGGGTGAACAGGCCTCGAATAAAACTCTCCACATTAAACGTTTCCTTATTTCATTTTAGTGCAACTCTTTCAGACTTTCCATCAAAATAGATAATCCTCTCTGCTACAAAATACACACATTATTACAATATACCAGGATTTTATAAATACTTTTTGTGTTGCTACATATGAAGCATGCCGTCACTGTAACACAATAGCTACATATGTAGTAGTAGTAGTAGTACTGCACGACTCGTAGAACTTGTTTAGGAGTAGTAGTAGTAGTAGTAGTAATAGTAGGACTGTGGTAGTTATTTTAGAAGTAGCAGGCTACCTCATGCATCTTGGGTAGCATTTTGAGAGAGTACAGCACGAATACGTACACACGCACACACATCCACACCCACACCCACACCCACACACACACACACACACACACACACACACACACACACACACACACACACAGGCGAAGAATACCATAAAACATAGAACTCCTCCCAAATTTGGTAATAAAACAAAAACAAACAAAACACATTCCTGGAATACCAATTACAAAAACAACCTTTTTGTTACAGTAACATCTTATTATTCTTGTTCTACTTGAGGAATCAAAGCTTTTTAAAGTACCAGCTGATAATACAACTTCCCTACTCATATGGTCCACCGAGAAATTAATAGCAATTCAGCTTTGTTCTTTTCTTTTTAATAACCGGTGTACAAGCTCGCGGCGCATTTGTAAGTTTGTAGATCGGCTATTTCTGGTGAAGAGATTTGTTGTCGCGGGAAATACTAGCGTACCTCGAATAGAGCCCTGGGCGACTTCGGTATATCGTTGTTGTCGGGCAGAAACAGCTTATCTCGATATCACGATGCAGGCTTTATTAAACAGGAGGCATTAACTAATTAAAAAGTATCATGCTGCTTTAGATTAAAATAATAATAATAATAATAGTTTGAAATGAACAAAAATCTATTTTGTGTTTGTCAGTCAGAGTATCTACATTCTTCCACCAGTCACTGCTTGGGACAGAACCACCACTACTAAAACACTCAATATTCTCTGTACAAAACCATGGACACAGAACCTACTGTATATCCAGCTACATATCAAACATAACACCCCACATCAAACACCGCCTTTACATTACAGATAATTACATTCTCATCGTTGGACGTGTGAGTGCAATGATTATGTAAACAACTTGTACACAAGAGATGGTTATGAGTGTGTGTGTGTGTGTGTGTGTGTGTGTGTGTGTGTGTGTGTGTGTGTGTGTGTGTGTGTGTGTGTGTGTGTGTGCGTGTGCGTGCGTGCGTGCGTGCGTGCGAGACAGAGAGAGAGAGAGAGAGAGAGACCATATCAGTTTATTGAAAATCATCAATGGCCTAGTTAAATGAATGCTTCAGGAAGGAAGGTCATTAGTGGTAGGCCTATGTATATTTATATTGTATTTCAAACCCACTGTAAGCTTTACTGTAAAAAGACATTGTCCCTACAGTATGACACCCTGTTGTTCAATGCTCCAAGACCAGGGACGTGCTGGGCCTCTGATTCAGCTCGGGAAATAGAGTTGGGAGAGGCCCTCATTGCGCGCTACTCAAAGATTTGCCATTTCAGATCATGGCAAGTGACAAGCCAGTGGGACAATTACATGAGTTATATTTCGTTGTTTTCGGGTGGAAACCATGCATGTCCAAAACCGTTTGTTTTGTATTTATCATTTTTAAAATGATTTAAACTAGTGAAAACAGCCGATCTACAAGCACACAATGCCTCGGAGGTACATTTTATAGATGATAAATACAAAACGGTTTTGGACATACAAGGTTTCCACCCGACAACGACTATATGCTATAAATATAAGGTGCTGGGAGTGAAAATTATAATGTAGGGGTGCCTCGGATTAAAAAAATATTCATGGGGTGCCCTGAGACAAAAAAGTTTGGGAACCCCTGACACAGGGCTTAAGTGGTTAAAGTACAACAACATCTACACTCAGAATATACACAGACACAGCCTATAGATACTGTGTATAGGTCATTACATTTTTCTCAAAATGATTTTTGTTTTTACATTGTGAAATGATTTAAAAAAATGATTTAAAAAATGTTGCCAAAAAGAGAGAGAGAGAATTAATGCTGACATTGACGTGACTCCTTTCTAAATAATAGGACTTGTTATTGCATTGGGTTCCGCCCTCTGTTCAACTCAGTGAGTTGAGAATGGAAACACTGCCCTCATGTGGATTCTTTCATATCACACTGTAACACTGTTAGTGAACAAACACTCGGTGGGAAGGATTCCTGTCACAATATAGAGCCGTTTAACACTGTTACTGAACAAGCACTCTATAGCAATGATTACTGTGACAACGTGGAGCAGTTTAACCCTGGCTGTTAGTGAACACGCCTACTGTGATTCCTACCTTGAGGCAGCAGCAGCAGCAGCAGCAGCAGCAGTGTTGTTTCTCCAACACAGACTGGTTGGACTTCCTGGTCAGGTGAGCAGGCTGGGTGTGAATTCCTTGGCTACAGCGACATCTGTTGATGGGGACCTACTGATTGGTTTTATTTCACCAGACTCTACCTAGCTCCAGTGGGTTGGGGCGGCCGCGGCCGCTTCGCGGCCGCTGCCAGAGCACGCAGTCCGGCTTGGGTGCCCTCCGAGACCTCGGTGTCTGAGTCTGGAGCTCTGTGAAAAAAAAAAGAAAAGAAAAAAAGCCAGCTGCTGAGCGGGCGTGCGTGCGTGCGTGCTTGCGTGCGTTCAGTGCAATGTGAATGCATGTGACCAATTGATAGGAAGATAGATAGATACGTAATAAACATGATTTGGTACAAGCTCAACTAAAAGGAGATCCCAGTAATGTTTTTGGCTTATTTCCACAGGGAAGTCATTCATGAATGAACGAATTATTCATATAGGACTGTCATAGGTACAGTGTCATTGCCAGTACAGTTCACTGGTACAAGGTCAACTAAAAGGTGATCCTAGAAAAGACTAAGTCAGGGGGAAACAATTTAAAAAATAAAACAATAAAAACAGCCGATCTACAAGGCTGCATGTGGGCTTGTGGATCAGCTGTTTTGGGTAAATGTGGGTTTGTATTGACCCCTTTATCGAGTGATTGATTGAAGACTTTACGACAAGTTTCATGACAGTACAGTTCACTGGTACAAGCTCAACTAAAAGGAGCTTTATTTATTGAATGAATTATTTCCCTGTCTCCACACCAGGCCCAACTGCGCCGCCACTGACTGATAAATTGCGACCGTCGGGTCGCAGTTACTATCGAAACCTCGACCGGCTGTCTGTCTGTCTGTCCGTCACACTTTTGCCCTGCTCATATCTCTGCAACCGCTTTCCCGATCCGTGCCAAATTTGGCACACACAGTCCTTGCCTGCCAAACTACGATTCTCACATGGCCCTCCTCTTCTAGCGCCACCATGAGGCCAAAACTCATTCTGGACACTGCTCCTACAAATCTTGCCCTAAAATCACACAAATCGGTACACACTTGCTCTACGCTCATGTCATCAACATGGATCTGTCCCATGTAGCGCCACCTTCAGGACGATTTTTTTAAACCCATTTTTGGACACTACTCCTACAGATTTTGCCCTAAAATCACGCAAATCGCTACGCAGTCAGTATATATTAGGGAGTCTTACTGGTTTAATTATTTATTTCCCGACTATGTTTCCGAGACTGATTATTTATTTATTTATTTATTTCCTGACTGTTTCCGAGACTGATTATTTATGTAATTAATTATTTATTTATTTCCGCCCCTGGACTCCGCCCCCCCCCCAGGCGTCTGCCTATCGATCGGCTGGGCTTTAAAGAGCCAAAACTCCGGTTTGCAGCGTGCTACCGTCTCCAAACTCGCTTTCTGGCTTCTCGTGTTACTGGTATTAAATACCACATACAAGCTCACGGAAGCTCCATCCAACTTCTGCGCAATGCATTATGGGATGTTGGAAAGTTGTGGATACTAGCAACAGAGTATTTAAATAAATAAATAAATATATAATGAATGAACGAACACATGAATAAATAAATAAATAAACAAAGAAAGTGTGTGTGTGTGTGTGTGTGTGTGTGTGTGTGCATGCATGCGTGCGTGCGTGCGTGCGTAATTACTGCCTCCTCGTTAAGAACCCCACACATTTAGGCAAATTCTTTCTTTCTTTCTTCCTTCCTTCCTTCCTTCCTTCCTTCCTTCCTGTAAATGAGGCCGCATGACAAGCGTTCTCGTCACTGCGCTGACGGGGTAATTACACGCAAATACAAGGGGTGGAGTCGAACTTAACGAGTGGGCGTGGTTTCAACTACAAGCTCACAACGCGTCGCATCAAGACGCGTTGTGAGCTTGTAGATCTGCTATTAACGAGTGGGCGTGGTTTCAACAAGAGGGAGGACTCTGACTTAACGAGTGGGCCTAACGTAATGAGTTTTGTGGGCGTCGCACGCATTAAATATGTAAATTAAGCCGACTTATGCAAATGGGGGGGCGGGGCATGGTTTGGAAATGCGTGTGGGCGTGGTGCGTGCGTGCGTGTGCGCCTCAATTAATTAATTAATTAATTAATTAACTCATTCTGAGCCCAGGACATTAACGGATTAGGGGGTCCAGAGTGCCCCCTCCCGGCCCCATTAACGGCCGCTGTCTTATTTTGAAGGCCAGAAGTCTAGACCGGAAGTACTTCCGGTCTGACGTCATCGGATCGTGCGCCGGAACCGATGCGTGTCCACGTGGAGTTGTGTAATGGCCGACCGGGAGCTTTTATAACTGTGTAAAATAAGCGAGCATCTGCCTCCATCCTAGCTTCTAAAGTGTAGTTTTGAGATAATGGACATTAAAGATGAGATCGGCCGTCCACCTCAATGTTATGGGATGACTATTGTGTGCTCGTGGAGCCGTGATGATGACAAATCAGCGCGGATTTCGTCTCCGGAGCGTCGGCCATTGTACTAGGTATTTTTACTCGCCGTTACAGTAATATATTACTTTTCCCGCGACATCGCGTGGATGGCACTATAGATACTCTATTACTTTTCCCGCGACATCGCGGGGTTGGCTTTTAATGAGTTAATTAATTAACTGCCTCCTCGTTAAGAACCCCGTAAATTTAGGCTTTCTTTCTTTCTTTCTTTCTTTCTTTCTTTCTTTCTTTCTTTCTTTCTTTCTTTCTTTCTTTCTTTCTTTCTTTCTTTCTTTCTTTCTTTCTTTCTTTCTTTCTTCCTTTCTTCCTTCCTTCCTTCCTTCCTTCCTTCCTTCCTTCTAAATAAATACATAATTAAATAGCGGGGGTCCCCGAGGGTGTCATCGCGTGCGGGGCGGCGAGCCTGATTATTATGTAAATGAGGCTGCATTAATTATGTAAATGAGGTCGGGGTGTGGTCTGCATTAATTATGTAAATGAGGCTGTTAAGTGGCGTTTCCCAGCGCGTAAAAAATTTAGACGACCGTATGTAAATGAAGGGGAGGAGCTTAGTCGACGTATGCAAATTGGGGGCGGGGCATGGTTTGGAAATGCGTTTGGGTATGGTTCGCATACATTATGCTCGCATACATTATGCTAATGAGGGCGTTAAGGTGGGTTTCCCAGCGCGTAAAAAATGCAGACGACCGTATGTAAATGAAGGGGAGGAGCTTAGTCGACATATGAAAATTGGGGGCGGTGCATGGTTTGGAAATGTGTGTGGGTGTGGTTCGCATAAATTATGCTAATGAGGCTGTTAAGTGGCGTTTCCCAGCGCGTAAAATATGCAGACGACCGTATGTAAATGAAGGGGAGGAGCATAGGCGACGTATGCAAATTGGGGGCGGGGCATGGTTTGGAAATGCGTGTGGGCGTGGTTTGCAGACATTATGCTCGCATACATTATGCTAATGAGGGCGTTAAGGTGGGTTTCCCAGCGCGTAAAAAATGCAGACGACCGTATGTAAATGAAGGGGAGGAGCTTAGTCGACGTATGAAAATTGGGGGCGGTGCATGGTTTGGAAATGTGTGTGGGTGTGGTTCGCATAAATTATGCTAATGAGGCTGTTAAGTGGCGTTTCCCAGCGCGTAAAATATGCAGACGACCGTATGTAAATGAAGGGGAGGAGCATAGGCGACGTATGCAAATTGGGGGCGGGGCATGGTTTGGAAATGCGTGTGGGCGTGGTTTGCAGACATTATGCTCGCATACATTATGCTAATGAGGGTGTTAAGGTAGGTTTCCCAGCGCGTAAAAAATTTAGATGACCGTATGTAAATGAAGGGGAGGAGCTTAGTCGATGTATGCAAATTGGGGGCGGGGCATGGTTTGGAAATGCGTTTGGGTATGGTTCGCATACATTATGCTCGCATACATTATGCTAATGAGGGCGTTAAGGTGGGTTTCCCAGCGCGTAAAAAATGCAGACGACCGTATGTAAATGAAGGGGAGGAGCTTAGTCGACGTATGAAAATTGGGGGCGGTGCATGGTTTGGAAATGTGTGTGGGTGTGGTTCGCATAAATTATGCTAATGAGGCTGTTAAGTGGCGTTTCCCAGCGCGTAAAATATGCAGACGACCGTATGTAAATGAAGGGGAGGAGCATAGGCGATGTATGCAAATTGGGGGCGGGGCATGGTTTGGAAATGCGTGTGGGCGTGGTTTGCAGACATTATGCTCGCATACATTATGCTAATGAGGGTGTTAAGGTAGGTTTCCCAGCGCGTAAAAAATTTAGATGACCGTATGTAAATGAAGGGGAGGAGCTTAGTCGATGTATGCAAATTGGGGGCGGGGCATGGTTTGGAAATGCGTTTGGGTATGGTTCGCATACATTATGCTCGCATACATTATGCTAATGAGGGCGTTAAGGTGGGTTTCCCAGCGCGTAAAAAATGCAGACGACCGTATGTAAATGAAGGGGAGGAGCTTAGTCGACGTATGCAAATTGGGGGCGGGGCATGGTTTGGAAATGCGTTTGGGTATGGTTCGCATACATTATGCTCGCATACATTATGCTAATGAGGGCGTTAAGGTGGGTTTCCCAGCGCGTAAAAAATGCAGACGACCGTATGTAAATGAAGGGGAGGAGCTTAGTCGATGTATGCAAATTGGGGGCGGGGCATGGTTTGGAAATGCGTTTGGGTATGGTTCGCATACATTATGCTCGCATACATTATGCTAATGAGGGCGTTAAGGTGGGTTTCCCAGCGCGTAAAAAATGCAGACGACCGTATGTAAATGAAGGGGAGGAGCATAGGCGATGTATGCAAATTGGGGGCGGGGCATGGTTTGGAAATGCGTGTGGGCGTGGTTTGCAGACATTATGCTCGCATACATTATGCTAATGAGGGTGTTAAGGTAGGTTTCCCAGCGCGTAAAAAATTTAGATGACCGTATGTAAATGAAGGGGAGGAGCTTAGTCGATGTATGCAAATTGGGGGCGGGGCATGGTTTGGAAATGCGTTTGGGTATGGTTCGCATACATTATGCTCGCATACATTATGCTAATGAGGGCGTTAAGGTGGGTTTCCCAGCGCGTAAAAAATGCAGACGACCGTATGTAAATGAAGGGGAGGAGCTTAGTCGACGTATGCAAATTGGGGGCGGGGCATGGTTTGGAAATGCGTTTGGGTATGGTTCGCATACATTATGCTCGCATACATTATGCTAATGAGGGCGTTAAGGTGGGTTTCCCAGCGCGTAAAAAATGCAGACGACCGTATGTAAATGAAGGGGAGGAGCTTAGTCGACGTATGAAAATTGGGGGCGGTGCATGGTTTGGAAATGTGTGTGGGTGTGGTTCGCATAAATTATGCTAATGAGGCTGTTAAGTGGCGTTTCCCAGCGCGTAAAATATGCAGACGACCGTATGTAAATGAAGGGGAGGAGCATAGGCGATGTATGCAAATTGGGGGCGGGGCATGGTTTGGAAATGCGTGTGGGCGTGGTTTGCAGACATTATGCTCGCATACATTATGCTAATGAGGGTGTTAAGGTAGGTTTCCCAGCACGTAAAAAATTTAGATGACCGTATGTAAATGAAGGGGAGGAGCTTAGTCGATGTATGCAAATTGGGGGCGGGGCATGGTTTGGAAATGCGTTTGGGTATGGTTCGCATACATTATGCTCGCATACATTATGCTAATGAGGGCGTTAAGGTGGGTTTCCCAGCGCGTAAAAAATGCAGACGACCGTATGTAAATGAAGGGGAGGAGCTTAGTCGACGTATGCAAATTGGGGGCGGGGCATGGTTTGGAAATGCGTTTGGGTATGGTTCGCATACATTATGCTCGCATACATTATGCTAATGAGGGCGTTAAGGTGGGTTTCCCAGCGCGTAAAAAATGCAGACGACCGTATGTAAATGAAGGGGAGGAGCTTAGTCGACGTATGCAAATTGGGGGCGGGGCATGGTTTGGAAATGCGTTTGGGTATGGTTCGCATACATTATGCTCGCATACATTATGCTAATGAGGGCGTTAAGGTGGGTTTCCCAGCGCGTAAAAAATGCAGACGACCGTATGTAAATGAAGGGGAGGAGCTTAGTCGACGTATGAAAATTGGGGGCGGTGCATGGTTTGGAAATGTGTGTGGGTGTGGTTCGCATAAATTATGCTAATGAGGCTGTTAAGTGGCGTTTCCCAGCGCGTAAAATATGCAGACGACCGTATGTAAATGAAGGGGAGGAGCATAGGCGACGTATGCAAATTGGGGGCGGGGCATGGTTTGGAAATGCGTGTGGGCGTGGTTTGCAGACATTATGCTCGCATACATTATGCTAATGAGGGTGTTAAGGTAGGTTTCCCAGCGCGTAAAAAATTTAGATGACCGTATGTAAATGAAGGGGAGGAGCTTAGTCGATGTATGCAAATTGGGGGCGGGGCATGGTTTGGAAATGCGTTTGGGTATGGTTCGCATACATTATGCTCGCATACATTATGCTAATGAGGGCGTTAAGGTGGGTTTCCCAGCGCGTAAAAAATGCAGACGACCGTATGTAAATGAAGGGGAGGAGCTTAGTCGACGTATGAAAATTGGGGCTGGTGCATGGTTTGGAAATGCGTGTGGGCGTGTTGCGCATACATTATGCTTGCATACATTATGCTAATGAGGGCGTTAAGGTGGGTTTCCCAGGGCTTAAAAAATACAGATGACCGTAGTGAGCATTTGTTCCACGAACGCATTCATTCAATGAATGAATGAATAAATAAATAAAGTGCACGTGCACACACGTGTGTGCGTGCTTGCGTGCGTGCGTGCGTGCGTGCGTGCGTGCGTGCGTGCGTGCGTGCGAGCGAATGCACGTGCACGCACGCACGCACGCACGCACGCACGCACGCACACTTTATTATTTATTCATTCATTCACGCACGCACACACGCATGCACACTTTATTTTTTAATTAATTCATGAATACATGAATCTTGCAAGCACATTCCCACTAGGTCAAGGAACAGATGCCTCCCTTCTCACATTGGCCTGTTATAGCGCCACCAGCGGGTCAACTTTTGCATAACACATTTTTGGAACAAAATGCCTCAAATCATGCATGCAGCTAATTTCAGTAACGTCAAAGAGAGCACTGCCTGCGATCTTGACATTTTGTACTTTTATAGACATTGTTTTCTGGCTTGAAGCGAGCCCACAATTGTTTCGAAGGAACAATATTTTCTAGTTTCCATATGATATGCACATGTATTCAGGGGCGTAACTACCGCTGACGCGTGATTGGAAATGACACCCGGGCTCCAGGGAAACCCCGCCCACTGAAGCTTTTGATTGGCTGAAGCGGAGCTAGGGAGCGCTCCATTGTAGTCGCTTGGACAGGGCGTTTATCGTGGGCTTGCCCAGGCCGTAACGATTGCATTCAC
Organism: Nannobrachium achirus; assembly: GCF_963921795.1. NCBI lineage: Eukaryota > Metazoa > Chordata > Actinopteri > Myctophiformes > Myctophidae > Nannobrachium > Nannobrachium achirus. The sequence continues at coordinate 10,647,273 of NC_137833.1, read as the reverse complement.
CACGGCTTCGTAACTCGCGCGGCGCTCCGCCGGCCGCGCGGCCCTGGCCCGCTCTTCGCGGCCACTCGCGCCTGCGGCGCTCGGGGGCGAAGAGCAGGACCAAGGTCCGCTGGCCTGCGCGCCGCTTGCAGTGTCGTGGACAATCGAGCGGCTCCGCCTGGAGCCCGGGTGTCATTTCCAAATACGCACCGCTGACGCAGCCGGCGCAAGCGCATTAGGGCCCGTGACGTCCAGGGGCACACGCAGGTGGAGGAGAAAAAATAAATAATCTAATAATAACAATGTATACAGACGGAGCCGCTTCTGTCCTGATCTGTTGCATCTATTTCCTGTAGTAGGCTGCTACCATTTCAAAATAAAACATGTGTTGAATGATCACTTTACAAATATCCAATACAATGACTCTTGTTTTGAAATGTCCACTGGTATGACAGGAAGCTATGACAGGGCCCCTTAGTGCTGCTGACGGAACACAGGCTGAAGAGACGTTCTGAACTTCTGAAGTAAAAACAACACTCTCGGGCATTATGGAATATAAAGTTTCAACACACGACTTTGGGGAACAGTTAATATTTGCCATGCTCTCTAAAACCAAGACACTGTGGAATATGGAACAAAACGTGCCCAACTGGTCTTGTTGTTGTCATCCACCTTACTTTAGCAGGTGAGTTAAGTAATTAATATAAATAATGCTGGTTTGCAGTGATGCATCACTGTCAATTAAGCTGTGTGCTGTCATTAATGTAGGCCTAGTTGTCTTAATGGATGATATTTATAATGCTGTTTTGGAAAAACGGCGTGGTGATGTTTGTAGTGTGAAGACTAATGTCAGAGTTGTTGTGTTGGAGTGCCATAGGGAAGAGTTCATTAGCACCAGAGAGAGATGGAGACAGTGAGACACTACTTGGTTGGGCTACATATTGTCATGAATTAGATGGCGAGTGTGTAGATGTCTTCTGTTGGAGCCTGGTGTCCCGCATTTGCGCTGTCTGCATTTGCGCTGTAGAAAAAAGGTGGTGGTTGTTGTTGTTGTTGTTGTTGTTGTGGGGCACTTGGTGAAAATCTCGCATCGGGGCACACCGGGGGCTAGTTTCGCCACTGTGTATGTCCACATTTTTTATTTATTTAAACTAGTCAAAACAGCCGATCTACAAGCACACAACGCCTAGCGGTGCGAGGCGTTGTGTGCTTGTAGATCTGCTGTTTTCACTACTTTTTGTGCAAACAGTAAAATTTTTACTTTTGTGCAAACAGTTTCATTTTTTCCTAATGGCCCGGCCTGGACCGACCGATAATGAACCGGCCGTTCGGGAGTTGTCCCGCTTTTCCCAATGGCCAGCACGTCCCTGTCCAAGACTCATGCTAATCAACCACCCCTTACATAACTATACACTAGGCTACAGCAGGGGTGTTCAAAGTGCAGCCCAGGGCCCAAATGCGTCCAGAGGATTCATTTTATCATTTCATTCCTAAATTGTATTATAAATGGCCCGCCAGCACAGTCAGACAAGAATATTTTGCCTGTTGTCTCATTCTGAAGGGGTCAAAGAAAGGCTATTTTATTGTAGCCTATTTTTTAGCTTGCACGTCTGTTTACAGTTATTTGTGTGTTATTTGTTCAGCGCGAAGAACTTCTGGGGACTCATGTTAGTTCAGAGCACACAGATAGTTAAATAAAATCGTTTAAATGCGATGCATATACTCTATGTGACATTGTATGGTCCGACCGAAAGTACATTATGTCAGGCGATAGTCAGTCCTTGGGTACATTTTCTAATGTGGGCCCCCTTTGAAAAACAGTTTGACACCCTTGCACTACAGAGTCATTATGTAGTATTAACATCTGTGTGTGTACTCACTGTAATGCTTAAATAGCCTTGCTTTTACTACTCAATAAGTCTGCTTTGTTTATAGCTTGTTTCTGACACACATGTTGTTGTTTTTAATGCTGTGAGAAGCACATTTTAACTATTTTAAAAACGTCTATAATAGTTATAATCCTAATGATTATTATCATTATTACATTTAACATTTTTCTTTGTGAAAATGCATTTTGCTTCACCTCAGCTCTCAAAGAAAATGTCAAACTGTTCCTTGATCCAGAGTTTGAGCACAGGACAGCATAGAGTTTATGATTCTCTGCCTTGCTCAAAGACTCATCTGCAGGGCAGACCAGGGAGTTAAACCAATTACTAGTAATAAATGTTCAGAATATTCTGTTATTGATGTGAGAGGGTTAATAACATTACTAAGAGGAAGACTAATCCTATGTTTGGTCCCGAGAGCTTATTCTGCGGTTACTTTATAAATATGTGGCAATAGCGTCGCCCGGTGGCCACACTAAACTACTGCAAGGAAAATCTGAGCATAATGTCCATCCCTCCATAAGTGCAGTATTCTTTTGCTTTTATTTATACAAAACCAATTAAGGTTATAGAGAAACCTTATATTCATTGTTTTGTTGCTTTAGAGTTTTTAATTTAAAGAGAATGGTTATACATTACTACTATGTTTTATCCGTCTGTCTGTCTGTCTGACTGAGATACATAAAGTGGTTCCTGTGTAAATAAGCTGTAAGGCTTTCTAGGATCTCCTTTTAGATGACCAGTGATTTGTGCTGTCATGAAACTGTACTTTTTTCTATTGCAAACTGTTAATAAACTCTTCAATCAATCAATCAATCAATCAATGAACAAGAAAACCAAGAAAGGTTTGAATTCAAAGCTTTGACTTACATGACATCTTTGTGGAATGTGTAGCTTTGCTGAGATGTGATGCTGATGCTTGCAACAGGACAGTTTCTCCTACAATCATTAACATTTCATGTTAGAATGTTGTCTTTAGACAATGTCAACCAAACACAACAATAAAATAATCATTTTCTTTTTTTAGTTGTTAAACCTTCCATGGAACCACACAGATTGTGAAACTTCAACAGACAAACAAAAGGATTGTAGTTTTTCCACAGTGTTGCGCTGCGAGGTGTTGAGAGCTTGTAGATCGGCTATTTTCAAATATGTTTGTTGTAGAGCTAGAAAAAAAGAGCAGAGCAAGTACGACGTGATACAAAGTATGGACAAATAAAGTGGTTAAATGTCTGAAAAAACACATTAACATGAATCCAACCTAGACTGACGAGAGTGCTGTCAAACAAGTCTATGAAATCTATCTATGAAATCGATGAAAATCTGCAACACATTTTATACCACATGTCGAGGGGGTCCCTGCTTCATCTCTCTCTCAGCTAAGGGGTCCTTGGCCTGAAAACGTTGAAGACCCCTGAACTAGAGGATAAACCCTACAAACTAACTTCGTCAAAAATGGGGGATCAGAGGGAACAGAGATGTACACAACATGAAACCAACTTCATCTCTACTGACTCCACAGCAGTACAGCTACTGTATAGTAATGTCATCATCCAACTAACTTGAGGTCAAGCCTTTACGTGTCTGGTTAATCCTGCATATTTGGGATTCAACATACATCTACATAATCTACATATTCTACTCCAGTCATTCTCAACCCTTTGTATTTCTGGGACCCTCAGTTTGATATCCATCAGACCACAGATCCCCATTTGATACCATGCTTATCCCAGGGACCCCAGTCTACTGTAAAATCCTCAGTATTTTATTCTAACTCTGAGAAAAAATGCAACCAAATGAACCCATAGCTGTCACACGCAGACAGTGGAAGAATACTGTAAACCTATTAATGTAGGTCATTGTTACCCAGTGGAAAGTCACTACACTCTGGACACTAAATCAAGTCAAGGACCTGAGAGTTCCAGCATGTGGTTTGATAAGAACTGACACATTACTAAATGTCTGCTTCTGAACAGAGTGGCTGGGAATATATCTAATGTAATCAGCTGTCGTTGTTTTAAAACTATGTTGTAGGGTTGTTTTTCTGGTTTAAAGGGAGTTTAAAATTTGCCATGAGATGTTCAGCTAAATGACATGATCAAAAATAGTTTTGTTTGTATGTTCATCTTCGTCTGTCTAAAGGTGTTTGTGTCGAGACCAGCATTCATTGTCCCCTGATGACTGATCTGACAACACAAAATGTCAGGCAATGTAAAATAACCATCTTTTTAAAGTTGTATATAGTTTACTTTATTTTCACTTTCTTAATGCGAGTGTCTGCCAATCTGTCTTTGGATCTTTCCACATAATTGTGCTGCAGATATTTAATGTCAGGTAAATGATTGACAATATTTGCAAGAAAAATAACCTCTCTCTCTCTCTCTCTCTCTCTCTCTCTCTCTCTCTCTCTCTCTCTCTCTCTCTCTCTCTCTCTCTCTCTCTCTCTCTCTCTCTGCAGTACAGGTACATACTGTACTGTACAGAAGTCAAGATATTATGGTGTTACATACAGTAGTCAGGCTGGGGATGGCTGTGTTGTCACAGAGTTTGAACTCGGTGACAGAGAGTACAGGAGCGTGCTGAGCACACAGCTATGAGGGAGTCCAATAATGCAGTCAGTCAAAATGCTGGCAAGTGGCAACCCATTTGGTAAAAAATAAAATAAATACAGTGTAAATATGTAAGCATGGGTCATATATATGGGGGTATTCATGGTGCTAATAGCTTCCATACAGATCACGTTTAACCCAGAGTAAAGTCAAACAAAGGGTCAAACTCGTTTTCCTGCTATACCACCAAAATGTGGAACGCCTTACCGAAGGCCTTAAAGGAGTGTAGACTGGTAAAAACAAACCTAACCCAGCCAACCTAGCCCAGCCCCTACCCTGACCCTTCTTTGTAATTATACTGTATATATGTATATCTTTCCTTTTTTTTTCTTTCTTTCTGACTATATCTACTGCATAGTACTGTGTTCTATCCGTCTGTGATTCAATGTTATATGAGCCAAGTGCTTACTAGGAACTCCTTTTAGTTGACCTTGTACCAGTTAACTGTACTGTCATGAAACTGTAAAATTTCCTATGCAAACTTCTAATAAAGTCTTCAATCAATCAAACCATGGACACAATGTACATACTGTACAGTACATACATGCACACTAACATGAAAACATAAACACACACATTATGGACATTCCACAAGTATGGAAAGGATATTTCTCTCTTTTAAAGACCCCTTTAAATGTAGAATTAGATAATAGACATACCTTTTATAGAGCTGAAGTACCTTGGGCAGGGTGTTTTAATTGTGGTGTATATTTATGCATTGTCTTGAATGTAGGCATTGACCCGAGCAAAACAATTTTCCCTTGTGGATAATAGAGGACATGGAATCTAATCTCTCTAGTCTCTACACACATACTTACCTACATATATCTACCTCTGGGGGTTTTACTGCATGCTTAACTGGAACTGTTATGGTAAATGGTAAATTATGTATTTATATAGCGCCTTTTATCGAAGGCGCTTTACAATTACATTCACCCATTCACACACACACATTCATACACCAATGGTGGAGGAAACCATGCAAGGCACCAACCTGCACATCGGGAGAGGTCAGGGTTCAGCGTCTTGCTCAAGGACACTTCGACAGTAACTCTGGAGGAGCCCAGGATCGAACAGGGAACCTTCTGGTTGCCAACCGGGCCGCTCTATCGCCTGAGCCACTGCTGGCCCGTTAGGCATGCAATCAATTCTCCAGCACTTTCGAACATAGTGCATTTTCAGTCCACTCCTTGTCGTCAATCTTGCATTTAAATGCTGTTCTGTTCTATTGTAGTGACTCCACATACAGTACACAGTAGTGACACACGTACGACTCCACACAATCAGGAATCAGGAATGTGTATTATAATTCATCATAATGTAAAAAGTATAACAACAAAAATAGCATTCAGCCTTGTTTAGTTGTTTAATTTTCCATGGATTCACACAGATTGTGAGGCTTCAACAGACAAACAAAAGGATTGTAGTTTTTCACAGTGTTGGACACAGACTACAGTAGGTTTGAGTGAAGGCACACAACTAGAGGATAAACCCTGAAAAGTGATTTTATCAACCCAGCGTAGGCCCTATAGGCCTTTGTCAGAGGGAACAGATGTACACAACCCAGCGTAGGCCCTATAGGCCTTTGACAGAGGGAACAGATGTACACAACATGAAACCAACTTCATCTCTACTGTCATCGCCCAACTAACCTGAGGTCAAGTTTTAATACTAGTTAAACATCCTTCATGTTTGTCTGGGATTCAGCATTTTACACATCGTCTCTGTCGGGTGGAAACCTAATAGTAAACAGTATCTCCAAAACTGTCACTTTCCAGGATTCAAATGAAAAAATAGCAAAGGCAAGCAGATCTACAAGCTCAAGACATCTGCTGTTTTTGAACATTTTAAAAACATTTTGAAAGTGTTTCAACTACTGATTAAGAAGGCATGTTTAACATTCATTTTATTGGCTCCATTGCATTGCAGTGGCTGTCTATATAGACTCTGTTAGAACTGCGATTCCCAGAATTCAGTTTAAAGGAAAAACAAACAAACATTCAAAGTATTGCATCAGTATTCAAATTGAAAAGTAGCAAAAGTAGCAGATCAACAAGCTCGAAACGTGTCGCTTTGTGCCTCGTTTCGAGCTTGTGGATCTGCTAACTGACACTTTTGATGATTTTGTGTGACGCTGTAGTATGATCAAGTAGTTTGTTCGTTGACTGCTGTTAGAACTATGATTCCCAGAATTCTCAGTTCAAAACAAAACCAGGGAAGCGCCGCTCCAAAATGAATGGTGCAGGGTCCTAGCTATGGCACTAAGGATATTTAGGAAAGTAACAACAATGTTAGAAACCTACTTGTATAGGCTATGTCTAAAATATAATGTGCATAAATACAGTAACTAACGAATACATTTCCCATACATTTACGCCTTTCCAGATGAGTGTTGGATGCAGACACTCAGGATCAAATATAGTGTTTTTATAGAGATGCATAATTGTTGAAAGGTTATTGTGAAAAACATACCAGTGACACATTATAACTTATAACATATTGTATAATTAAAAAATAACTTATGTTTAATTGAAATGTTTACACAGTATGCCTTTAACTCAACACATTACAGATACATTCGTTTAATACTGCTACTGTATCTTGACGTTGGCAATGTTTGTAAACATGGGAGGTAAAACAGACACGTATTTTCCTTCGTGATGGGGTAAGACAGTTCCTAATATCACATTTTTCCATCTGTGAATAAATTCTCTTTAAGAATATAAGTAAATAAAACCCTAATAATCTATTGACTCCAAAACCATCATGGGTGAACAGGCCTCGAATAAAACTCTCCACATTAAACGTTTCCTTATTTCATTTTAGTGCAACTCTTTCAGACTTTCCATCAAAATAGATAATCCTCTCTGCTACAAAATACACACATTATTACAATATACCAGGATTTTATAAATACTTTTTGTGTTGCTACATATGAAGCATGCTGTCACTGTAACACAATAGCTACATATGTAGTAGTAGTAGTAGTAGTAGTAGTAGTACTGCACTCGTAGAACTTGTTTAGGAGTAGTAGTAGTAGTAATAGTAGGACTGTGGTAGTTATTTCAGAAGTAGCAGGCTACCTCATGCATCTTGGGTAGCATTTTGAGAGAGTACAGCACGAATACGTACACACGCACGCGCACGCACGCACGCACACACACACACACACACACACACACACACACACACACACACACACACACACACACACACACACACACACACACACACACACACACACACACACACACACACACACACACACACACACACACACACACACACACACACACACAGGCGAAGAATACCATAAAACATAGAACTCCTCCCAAATTTGGTAATAAAACAAAAACAAACAAAACACATTCCTGGAATACCAATTACAAAAACAACCTTTTTGTTACAGTAACATCTTATTATTCTTGTTCTACTTGAGGAATCAAAGCTTTTTAAAGTACCAGCTGATAATACAACTTCCCTACTCATATGGTCCACCGAGAAATTAATAGCAATTCAGCTTTGTTCTTTTCTTTTTAATAACCGGTGTACAAGCTCGCGGCGCATTTGTAAGTTTGTAGATCGGCTATTTCTGGTGAAGAGATTTGTTGTCGCGGGAAATACTAGCGTACCTCGAATAGAGCCCTGGGCGACTTCGGTATATCGTTGTTGTCGGGCAGAAACAGCTTATCTCGATATCACGATGCAGGCTTTATTAAACAGGAGGCATTAACTAATTAAAAAGTATCATGCTGCTTTAGATTAAAATAATAATAATAATAATAGTTTGAAATGAACAAAAATCTATTTTGTGTTTGTCAGTCAGAGTATCTACATTCTTCCACCAGTCACTGCTTGGGACAGAACCACCACTACTAAAACACTCAATATTATCTCTGTACAAAACCATGGACACAGAACCTACTGTATATCCAGCTACATATCAAACATAACACCCCACATCAAACACCGCCTTTACATTACAGATAATTACATTCTCATCGTTGGACGTGTGAGTGCAATGATTATGTAAACAACTTGTACACAAGAGATGGTTCTGAGTGTGTGTGTGTGTGTGTGTGTGTGTGTGTGTGTGTGTGTGTGTGTGTGTGTGTGTGTGTGTGTGTGTGTGTGTGTGTGTGTGTGTGTGTGTGTGCGTGCGTGCGTGCGTGCGTGCGTGCGTGCGTGCGAGACAGAGAGAGAGAGAGAGAGAGAGACCATATCAGTTTATTGAAAATCATCAATGGCCTAGTTAAATGAATGCTTCAGGAAGGAAGGTCATTAGTGGTAGGCCTATGTATATTTATATTGTATTTCAAACCCACTGTAAGCTTTACTGTAAAAAGACATTGTCCCTACAGTATGACACCCTGTTGTTCAATGCTCCAAGACCAGGGACGTGCTGGGCCTCTGATTCAGCTCGGGAAATAGAGTTGGGAGAGGCCCTCATTGCGCGCTACTCAAAGATTTGCCATTTCAGATCATGGCAAGTGACAAGCCAGTGGGACAATTACATGAGTTATATTTCGTTGTTTTCGGGTGGAAACCATGCATGTCCAAAACCGTTTGTTTTGTATTTATCATTTTTTAAATGATTTAAACTAGTGAAAACAGCCGATCTACAAGCACACAATGCCTCGGAGGTACATTTTATAGATGATAAATACAAAACGGTTTTGGACATACAAGGTTTCCACCCGACAACGACTATATGCTATAAATATAAGGTGCTGGGAGTGAAAATTATAATGTAGGGGTGCCTCGGATTAAAAAAATATTCATGGGGTGCCCTGAGACAAAAAAGTTTGGGAACCCCTGACACAGGGCTTAAGTGGTTAAAGTACAACAACATCTACACTCAGAATATACACAGACACAGCCTATAGATACTGTGTATAGGTCATTACATTTTTCTCAAAATGATTTTTGTTTTTACATTGTGAAATGATTTAAAAAAATGATTTAAAAAATGTTGCCAAAAAGAGAGAGAGAGAATTAATGCTGACATTGACGTGACTCCTTTCTAAATAATAGGACTTGTTATTGCATTGGGTTCCGCCCTCTGTTCAACTCAGTGAGTTGAGAATGGAAACACTGCCCTCATGTGGATTCTTTCATATCACACTGTAACACTGTTAGTGAACAAACACTCGGTGGGAAGGATTCCTGTCACAATATAGAGCCGTTTAACACTGTTACTGAACAAGCACTCTATAGCAATGATTACTGTGACAACGTGGAGCAGTTTAACCCTGGCTGTTAGTGAACACGCCTACTGTGATTCCTACCTTGAGGCAGCAGCAGCAGCAGCAGCAGCAGTGTTGTTTCTCCAACACAGACTGGTTGGACTTCCTGGTCAGGTGAGCAGGCTGGGTGTGAATTCCTTGGCTACAGCGACATCTGTTGATGGGGACCTACTGATTGGTTTTATTTCACCAGACTCTACCTAGCTCCAGTGGGTTGGGGCGGCCGCGGCCGCTTCGCGGCCGCTGCCAGAGCACGCAGTCCGGCTTGGGTGCCCTCCGAGACCTCGGTGTCTGAGTCTGGAGCTCTGTGAAAAAAAAAAGAAAAGAAAAAAAGCCAGCTGCTGAGCGGGCGTGCGTGCGTGCGTGCTTGCGTGCGTTCAGTGCAATGTGAATGCATGTGACCAATTGATAGGAAGATAGATAGATACGTAATAAACATGATTTGGTACAAGCTCAACTAAAAGGAGATCCCAGTAATGTTTTTGGCTTATTTCCACAGGGAAGTCATTCATGAATGAACGAATTATTCATATAGGACTGTCATAGGTACAGTGTCATTGCCAGTACAGTTCACTGGTACAAGGTCAACTAAAAGGTGATCCTAGAAAAGACTAAGTCAGGGGGAAACAATTTAAAAAATAAAACAATAAAAACAGCCGATCTACAAGGCTGCATGTGGGCTTGTGGATCAGCTGTTTTGGGTAAATGTGGGTTTGTATTGACCCCTTTATCGAGTGATTGATTGAAGACTTTACGACAAGTTTCATGACAGTACAGTTCACTGGTACAAGCTCAACTAAAAGGAGCTTTATTTATTGAATGAATTATTTCCCTGTCTCCACACCAGGCCCAACTGCGCCGCCACTGACTGATAAATTGCGACCGTCGGGTCGCAGTTACTATCGAAACCTCGACCGGCTGTCTGTCTGTCCGTCACACTTTTGCCCTGCTCATATCTCTGCAACCGCTTTCCCGATCCGTGCCAAATTTGGCACACACAGTCCTTGCCTGCCAAACTACGATTCTCACATGGCCCTCCTCTTCTAGCGCCACCATGAGGCCAAAACTCATTCTGGACACTGCTCCTACAAATCTTGCCCTAAAATCACACAAATCGGTACACACTTGCTCTACGCTCATGTCATCAACATGGATCTGTCCCATGTAGCGCCACCTTCAGGACGATTTTTTTAAACCCATTTTTGGACACTACTCCTACAGATTTTGCCCTAAAATCACGCAAATCGCTACGCAGTCAGTATATATTAGGGAGTCTTACTGGTTTAATTATTTATTTCCCGACTATGTTTCCGAGACTGATTATTTATTTATTTATTTCCCGACTATGTTTCCGAGACTGATTATTTATTTATTTATTTATTTCCTGACTGTTTCCGAGACTGATTATTTATGTAATTAATTGTTTATTTATTTCCGCCCCTGGACTCCGCCCCCCCCCCAGGCGTCTGCCTATCGATCGGCTGGGCTTTAAAGAGCCATAACTCCGGTTTGCAGCGTGCTACCGTCTCCAAACTCGCTTTCTGGCTTCTCGTGTTACTGGTATTAAATACCACATACAAGCTCACGGAAGCTCCATCCAACTTCTGCGCAATGCATTATGGGATGTTGGAAAGTTGTGGATACTAGCAACAGAGTATTTAAATAAATAAATAAATATATAATGAATGAACGAACACATGAATAAATAAATAAATAAACAAAGAAAGTGTGTGTGTGTGTGTGTGTGTGTGTGTGTGTGCATGCATGCGTGCGTGCGTGCGTGCGTAATTACTGCCTCCTCGTTAAGAACCCCACACATTTAGGCAAATTCTTTCTTTCTTTCTTCCTTCCTTCCTTCCTTCCTTCCTTCCTTCCTGTAAATGAGGCCGCATGACAAGCGTTCTCGTCACCGCGCTGACGGGGTAATTACACGCAAATACAAGGGGTGGAGTCGAACTTAACGAGTGGGCGTGGTTTCAACTACAAGCTCACAACGCGTCGCATCAAGACGCGTTGTGAGCTTGTAGATCTGCTATTAACGAGTGGGCGTGGTTTCAACAAGAGGGAGGACTCTGACTTAACGAGTGGGCCTAACGTAATGAGTTTTGTGGGCGTCGCACGCATTAAATATGTAAATTAAGCCGACTTATGCAAATGGGGGGGCGGGGCATGGTTTGGAAATGCGTGTGGGCGTGGTGCGTGCGTGCGTGTGCGCCTCAATTAATTAATTAATTAATTAATTAACTCATTCTGAGCCCAGGACATTAACGGATTAGGGGGTCCAGAGTGCCCCCTCCCGGCCCCATTAACGGCCGCTGTCTTATTTTGAAGGCCAGAAGTCTAGACCGGAAGTACTTCCGGTCTGACGTCATCGGATCGTGCGCCGGAACCGATGCGTGTCCACGTGGAGTTGTGTAATGGCCGACCGGGAGCTTTTATAACTGTGTAAAATAAGCGAGCATCTGCCTCCATCCTAGCTTCTAAAGTGTAGTTTTGAGATAATGGACATTAAAGATGAGATCGGCCGTCCACCTCAATGTTATGGGATGACTATTGTGTGCTCGTGGAGCCGTGATGATGACAAATCAGCGCGGATTTCGTCTCCGGAGCGTCGGCCATTGTACTAGGTATTTTTACTCGCCGTTACAGTAATATATTACTTTTCCCGCGACATCGCGTGGATGGCACTATAGATACTCTATTACTTTTCCCGCGACATCGCGGGGTTGGCTTTTAATGAGTTAATTAATTAACTGCCTCCTCGTTAAGAACCCCGTAAATTTAGGCAAATTCATTTTCTTTCTTTCTTTCTTTCTTTCTTTCTTTCTTTCTTTCTTTCTTTCTTTCTTTCTTTCTTTCTTTCTTTCTTTCTTTCTTTCTTTCTTTCTTTCTTTCTTTCTTCCTTCCTTCCTTCCTTCCTTCCTTCCTTCCTTCCTTCCTTCCTTCCTTCCTTCCTTCCTTCCTTCCTTCCTTCCTTCCTTCTAAATAAATACATAATTAAATAGCGGGGGTCCCCGAGGGTGTCATCGCGTGCGGGGCGGCGAGCCTGATTATTATGTAAATGAGGCTGCATTAATTATGTAAATGAGGTCGGGGTGTGGTCTGCATTAATTATGTAAATGAGGCTGTTAAGTGGCGTTTCCCAGCGCGTAAAAAATTTAGACGACCGTATGTAAATGAAGGGGAGGAGCTTAGTCGACGTATGCAAATTGGGGGCGGGGCATGGTTTGGAAATGCGTTTGGGTATGGTTCGCATACATTATGCTCGCATACATTATGCTAATGAGGGCGTTAAGGTGGGTTTCCCAGCGCGTAAAAAATGCAGACGACCGTATGTAAATGAAGGGGAGGAGCTTAGTCGACATATGAAAATTGGGGGCGGTGCATGGTTTGGAAATGTGTGTGGGTGTGGTTCGCATAAATTATGCTAATGAGGCTGTTAAGTGGCGTTTCCCAGCGCGTAAAATATGCAGACGACCGTATGTAAATGAAGGGGAGGAGCATAGGCGACGTATGCAAATTGGGGGCGGGGCATGGTTTGGAAATGCGTGTGGGCGTGGTTTGCAGACATTATGCTCGCATACATTATGCTAATGAGGGCGTTAAGGTGGGTTTCCCAGCGCGTAAAAAATGCAGACGACCGTATGTAAATGAAGGGGAGGAGCTTAGTCGACGTATGAAAATTGGGGGCGGTGCATGGTTTGGAAATGTGTGTGGGTGTGGTTCGCATAAATTATGCTAATGAGGCTGTTAAGTGGCGTTTCCCAGCGCGTAAAATATGCAGACGACCGTATGTAAATGAAGGGGAGGAGCATAGGCGACGTATGCAAATTGGGGGCGGGGCATGGTTTGGAAATGCGTGTGGGCGTGGTTTGCAGACATTATGCTCGCATACATTATGCTAATGAGGGTGTTAAGGTAGGTTTCCCAGCGCGTAAAAAATTTAGATGACCGTATGTAAATGAAGGGGAGGAGCTTAGTCGATGTATGCAAATTGGGGGCGGGGCATGGTTTGGAAATGCGTTTGGGTATGGTTCGCATACATTATGCTCGCATACATTATGCTAATGAGGGCGTTAAGGTGGGTTTCCCAGCGCGTAAAAAATGCAGACGACCGTATGTAAATGAAGGGGAGGAGCTTAGTCGACGTATGCAAATTGGGGGCGGGGCATGGTTTGGAAATGCGTTTGGGTATGGTTCGCATACATTATGCTCGCATACATTATGCTAATGAGGGCGTTAAGGTGGGTTTCCCAGCGCGTAAAAAATGCAGACGACCGTATGTAAATGAAGGGGAGGAGCTTAGTTGACGTATGAAAATTGGGGGCGGTGCATGGTTTGGAAATGTGTGTGGGTGTGGTTCGCATAAATTATGCTAATGAGGCTGTTAAGTGGCGTTTCCCAGCGCGTAAAATATGCAGACGACCGTATGTAAATGAAGGGGAGGAGCATAGGCGATGTATGCAAATTGGGGGCGGGGCATGGTTTGGAAATGCGTGTGGGCGTGGTTTGCAGACATTATGCTCGCATACATTATGCTAATGAGGGTGTTAAGGTAGGTTTCCCAGCGCGTAAAAAATTTAGATGACCGTATGTAAATGAAGGGGAGGAGCTTAGTCGATGTATGCAAATTGGGGGCGGGGCATGGTTTGGAAATGCGTTTGGGTATGGTTCGCATACATTATGCTCGCATACATTATGCTAATGAGGGCGTTAAGGTGGGTTTCCCAGCGCGTAAAAAATGCAGACGACCGTATGTAAATGAAGGGGAGGAGCTTAGTCGACGTATGCAAATTGGGGGCGGGGCATGGTTTGGAAATGCGTTTGGGTATGGTTCGCATACATTATGCTCGCATACATTATGCTAATGAGGGCGTTAAGGTGGGTTTCCCAGCGCGTAAAAAATGCAGACGACCGTATGTAAATGAAGGGGAGGAGCTTAGTCGATGTATGCAAATTGGGGGCGGGGCATGGTTTGGAAATGCGTTTGGGTATGGTTCGCATACATTATGCTCGCATACATTATGCTAATGAGGGCGTTAAGGTGGGTTTCCCAGCGCGTAAAAAATGCAGACGACCGTATGTAAATGAAGGGGAGGAGCATAGGCGATGTATGCAAATTGGGGGCGGGGCATGGTTTGGAAATGCGTGTGGGCGTGGTTTGCAGACATTATGCTCGCATACATTATGCTAATGAGGGTGTTAAGGTAGGTTTCCCAGCGCGTAAAAAATTTAGATGACCGTATGTAAATGAAGGGGAGGAGCTTAGTCGATGTATGCAAATTGGGGGCGGGGCATGGTTTGGAAATGCGTTTGGGTATGGTTCGCATACATTATGCTCGCATACATTATGCTAATGAGGGCGTTAAGGTGGGTTTCCCAGCGCGTAAAAAATGCAGACGACCGTATGTAAATGAAGGGGAGGAGCTTAGTCGACGTATGAAAATTGGGGGCGGTGCATGGTTTGGAAATGTGTGTGGGTGTGGTTCGCATAAATTATGCTAATGAGGCTGTTAAGTGGCGTTTCCCAGCGCGTAAAATATGCAGACGACCGTATGTAAATGAAGGGGAGGAGCATAGGCGATGTATGCAAATTGGGGGCGGGGCATGGTTTGGAAATGCGTGTGGGCGTGGTTTGCAGACATTATGCTCGCATACATTATGCTAATGAGGGTGTTAAGGTAGGTTTCCCAGCGCGTAAAAAATTTAGATGACCGTATGTAAATGAAGGGGAGGAGCTTAGTCGATGTATGCAAATTGGGGGCGGGGCATGGTTTGGAAATGCGTTTGGGTATGGTTCGCATACATTATGCTCGCATACATTATGCTAATGAGGGCGTTAAGGTGGGTTTCCCAGCGCGTAAAAAATGCAGACGACCGTATGTAAATGAAGGGGAGGAGCTTAGTCGACGTATGCAAATTGGGGGCGGGGCATGGTTTGGAAATGCGTTTGGGTATGGTTCGCATACATTATGCTCGCATACATTATGCTAATGAGGGCGTTAAGGTGGGTTTCCCAGCGCGTAAAAAATGCAGACGACCGTATGTAAATGAAGGGGAGGAGCTTAGTCGATGTATGCAAATTGGGGGCGGGGCATGGTTTGGAAATGCGTTTGGGTATGGTTCGCATACATTATGCTCGCATACATTATGCTAATGAGGGCGTTAAGGTGGGTTTCCCAGCGCGTAAAAAATGCAGACGACCGTATGTAAATGAAGGGGAGGAGCATAGGCGATGTATGCAAATTGGGGGCGGGGCATGGTTTGGAAATGCGTGTGGGCGTGGTTTGCAGACATTATGCTCGCATACATTATGCTAATGAGGGTGTTAAGGTAGGTTTCCCAGCGCGTAAAAAATTTAGATGACCGTATGTAAATGAAGGGGAGGAGCTTAGTCGATGTATGCAAATTGGGGGCGGGGCATGGTTTGGAAATGCGTTTGGGTATGGTTCGCATACATTATGCTCGCATACATTATGCTAATGAGGGCGTTAAGGTGGGTTTCCCAGCGCGTAAAAAATGCAGACGACCGTATGTAAATGAAGGGGAGGAGCTTAGTCGACGTATGCAAATTGGGGGCGGGGCATGGTTTGGAAATGCGTTTGGGTATGGTTCGCATACATTATGCTCGCATACATTATGCTAATGAGGGCGTTAAGGTGGGTTTCCCAGCGCGTAAAAAATGCAGACGACCGTATGTAAATGAAGGGGAGGAGCTTAGTCGACGTATGAAAATTGGGGGCGGTGCATGGTTTGGAAATGTGTGTGGGTGTGGTTCGCATAAATTATGCTAATGAGGCTGTTAAGTGGCGTTTCCCAGCGCGTAAAATATGCAGACGACCGTATGTAAATGAAGGGGAGGAGCATAGGCGATGTATGCAAATTGGGGGCGGGGCATGGTTTGGAAATGCGTGTGGGCGTGGTTTGCAGACATTATGCTCGCATACATTATGCTAATGAGGGTGTTAAGGTAGGTTTCCCAGCGCGTAAAAAATTTAGATGACCGTATGTAAATGAAGGGGAGGAGCTTAGTCGATGTATGCAAATTGGGGGCGGGGCATGGTTTGGAAATGCGTTTGGGTATGGTTCGCATACATTATGCTCGCATACATTATGCTAATGAGGGCGTTAAGGTGGGTTTCCCAGCGCGTAAAAAATGCAGACGACCGTATGTAAATGAAGGGGAGGAGCTTAGTCGACGTATGCAAATTGGGGGCGGGGCATGGTTTGGAAATGCGTTTGGGTATGGTTCGCATACATTATGCTCGCATACATTATGCTAATGAGGGCGTTAAGGTGGGTTTCCCAGCGCGTAAAAAATGCAGACGACCGTATGTAAATGAAGGGGAGGAGCTTAGTCGACGTATGCAAATTGGGGGCGGGGCATGGTTTGGAAATGCGTTTGGGTATGGTTCGCATACATTATGCTCGCATACATTATGCTAATGAGGGCGTTAAGGTGGGTTTCCCAGCGCGTAAAAAATGCAGACGACCGTATGTAAATGAAGGGGAGGAGCTTAGTCGACGTATGAAAATTGGGGGCGGTGCATGGTTTGGAAATGTGTGTGGGTGTGGTTCGCATAAATTATGCTAATGAGGCTGTTAAGTGGCGTTTCCCAGCGCGTAAAATATGCAGACGACCGTATGTAAATGAAGGGGAGGAGCATAGGCGACGTATGCAAATTGGGGGCGGGGCATGGTTTGGAAATGCGTGTGGGCGTGGTTTGCAGACATTATGCTCGCATACATTATGCTAATGAGGGTGTTAAGGTAGGTTTCCCAGCGCGTAAAAAATTTAGATGACCGTATGTAAATGAAGGGGAGGAGCTTAGTCGATGTATGCAAATTGGGGGCGGGGCATGGTTTGGAAATGCGTTTGGGTATGGTTCGCATACATTATGCT
The DNA here is from genome assembly GCF_963921795.1 of Nannobrachium achirus. Lineage (NCBI taxonomy): Eukaryota > Metazoa > Chordata > Actinopteri > Myctophiformes > Myctophidae > Nannobrachium > Nannobrachium achirus. Next base: position 10,629,650 of record NC_137833.1, on the reverse strand, counting down.
CGCATACATTATGCTAATGAGGGCGTTAAGGTGGGTTTCCCAGCGCGTAAAAAATGCAGACGACCGTATGTAAATGAAGGGGAGGAGCTTAGTCGACGTATGAAAATTGGGGCTGGTGCATGGTTTGGAAATGCGTGTGGGCGTGTTGCGCATACATTATGCTTGCATACATTATGCTAATGAGGGCGTTAAGGTGGGTTTCCCAGGGCTTAAAAAATACAGATGACCGTAGTGAGCATTTGTTCCACGAACGCATTCATTCAATGAATGAATGAATAAATAAATAAAGTGCACGTGCACACACGTGTGTGCGTGCTTGCGTGCGTGCGTGCGTGCGTGCGTGCGTGCGTGCGTGCGTGCGTGCGAGCGAATGCACGTGCACGCACGCACGCACGCACGCACGCACGCACGCACACTTTATTATTTATTCATTCATTCACGCACGCACACACGCATGCACACTTTATTTTTTAATTAATTCATGAATACATGAATCTTGCAAGCACATTCCCACTAGGTCAAGGAACAGATGCCTCCCTTCTCACATTGGCCTGTTATAGCGCCACCAGCGGGTCAACTTTTGCATAACACATTTTTGGAACAAAATGCCTCAAATCATGCATGCAGCTAATTTCAGTAACGTCAAAGAGAGCACTGCCTGCGATCTTGACATTTTGTACTTTTATAGACATTGTTTTCTGGCTTGAAGCGAGCCCACAATTGTTTCGAAGGAACAATATTTTCTAGTTTCCATATGATATGCACATGTATTCAGGGGCGTAACTACCGCTGACGCGTGATTGGAAATGACACCCGGGCTCCAGGGAAACCCCGCCCACTGAAGCTTTTGATTGGCTGAAGCGGAGCTAGGGAGCGCTCCATTGTAGTCGCTTGGACAGGGCGTTTATCGTGGGCTTGCCCAGGCCGTAACGATTGCATTCACCACGGCTTCGTAACTCGCGCGGCGCTCCGCCGGCCGCGCGGCCCTGGCCCGCTCTTCGCGGCCACTCGCGCCTGCGGCGCTCGGGGGCGAAGAGCAGGACCAAGGTCCGCTGGCCTGCGCGCCGCTTGCAGTGTCGTGGACAATCGAGCGGCTCCGCCTGGAGCCCGGGTGTCATTTCCAAATACGCACCGCTGACGCAGCCGGCGCAAGCGCATTAGGGCCCGTGACGTCCAGGGGCACACGCAGGTGGAGGAGAAAAAATAAATAATCTAATAATAACAATGTATACAGACGGAGCCGCTTCTGTCCTGATCTGTTGCATCTATTTCCTGTAGTAGGCTGCTACCATTTCAAAATAAAACATGTGTTGAATGATCACTTTACAAATATCCAATACAATGACTCTTGTTTTGAAATGTCCACTGGTATGACAGGAAGCTATGACAGGGCCCCTTAGTGCTGCTGACGGAACACAGGCTGAAGAGACGTTCTGAACTTCTGAAGTAAAAACAACACTCTCGGGCATTATGGAATATAAAGTTTCAACACACGACTTTGGGGAACAGTTAATATTTGCCATGCTCTCTAAAACCAAGACACTGTGGAATATGGAACAAAACGTGCCCAACTGGTCTTGTTGTTGTCATCCACCTTACTTTAGCAGGTGAGTTAAGTAATTAATATAAATAATGCTGGTTTGCAGTGATGCATCACTGTCAATTAAGCTGTGTGCTGTCATTAATGTAGGCCTAGTTGTCTTAATGGATGATATTTATAATGCTGTTTTGGAAAAACGGCGTGGTGATGTTTGTAGTGTGAAGACTAATGTCAGAGTTGTTGTGTTGGAGTGCCATAGGGAAGAGTTCATTAGCACCAGAGAGAGATGGAGACAGTGAGACACTACTTGGTTGGGCTACATATTGTCATGAATTAGATGGCGAGTGTGTAGATGTCTTCTGTTGGAGCCTGGTGTCCCGCATTTGCGCTGTCTGCATTTGCGCTGTAGAAAAAAGGTGGTGGTTGTTGTTGTTGTTGTTGTTGTTGTGGGGCACTTGGTGAAAATCTCGCATCGGGGCACACCGGGGGCTAGTTTCGCCACTGTGTATGTCCACATTTTTTATTTATTTAAACTAGTCAAAACAGCCGATCTACAAGCACACAACGCCTAGCGGTGCGAGGCGTTGTGTGCTTGTAGATCTGCTGTTTTCACTACTTTTTGTGCAAACAGTAAAATTTTTACTTTTGTGCAAACAGTTTCATTTTTTCCTAATGGCCCGGCCTGGACCGACCGATAATGAACCGGCCGTTCGGGAGTTGTCCCGCTTTTCCCAATGGCCAGCACGTCCCTGTCCAAGACTCATGCTAATCAACCACCCCTTACATAACTATACACTAGGCTACAGCAGGGGTGTTCAAAGTGCAGCCCAGGGCCCAAATGCGTCCAGAGGATTCATTTTATCATTTCATTCCTAAATTGTATTATAAATGGCCCGCCAGCACAGTCAGACAAGAATATTTTGCCTGTTGTCTCATTCTGAAGGGGTCAAAGAAAGGCTATTTTATTGTAGCCTATTTTTTAGCTTGCACGTCTGTTTACAGTTATTTGTGTGTTATTTGTTCAGCGCGAAGAACTTCTGGGGACTCATGTTAGTTCAGAGCACACAGATAGTTAAATAAAATCGTTTAAATGCGATGCATATACTCTATGTGACATTGTATGGTCCGACCGAAAGTACATTATGTCAGGCGATAGTCAGTCCTTGGGTACATTTTCTAATGTGGGCCCCCTTTGAAAAACAGTTTGACACCCTTGCACTACAGAGTCATTATGTAGTATTAACATCTGTGTGTGTACTCACTGTAATGCTTAAATAGCCTTGCTTTTACTACTCAATAAGTCTGCTTTGTTTATAGCTTGTTTCTGACACACATGTTGTTGTTTTTAATGCTGTGAGAAGCACATTTTAACTATTTTAAAAACGTCTATAATAGTTATAATCCTAATGATTATTATCATTATTACATTTAACATTTTTCTTTGTGAAAATGCATTTTGCTTCACCTCAGCTCTCAAAGAAAATGTCAAACTGTTCCTTGATCCAGAGTTTGAGCACAGGACAGCATAGAGTTTATGATTCTCTGCCTTGCTCAAAGACTCATCTGCAGGGCAGACCAGGGAGTTAAACCAATTACTAGTAATAAATGTTCAGAATATTCTGTTATTGATGTGAGAGGGTTAATAACATTACTAAGAGGAAGACTAATCCTATGTTTGGTCCCGAGAGCTTATTCTGCGGTTACTTTATAAATATGTGGCAATAGCGTCGCCCGGTGGCCACACTAAACTACTGCAAGGAAAATCTGAGCATAATGTCCATCCCTCCATAAGTGCAGTATTCTTTTGCTTTTATTTATACAAAACCAATTAAGGTTATAGAGAAACCTTATATTCATTGTTTTGTTGCTTTAGAGTTTTTAATTTAAAGAGAATGGTTATACATTACTACTATGTTTTATCCGTCTGTCTGTCTGTCTGACTGAGATACATAAAGTGGTTCCTGTGTAAATAAGCTGTAAGGCTTTCTAGGATCTCCTTTTAGATGACCAGTGATTTGTGCTGTCATGAAACTGTACTTTTTTCTATTGCAAACTGTTAATAAACTCTTCAATCAATCAATCAATCAATCAATGAACAAGAAAACCAAGAAAGGTTTGAATTCAAAGCTTTGACTTACATGACATCTTTGTGGAATGTGTAGCTTTGCTGAGATGTGATGCTGATGCTTGCAACAGGACAGTTTCTCCTACAATCATTAACATTTCATGTTAGAATGTTGTCTTTAGACAATGTCAACCAAACACAACAATAAAATAATCATTTTCTTTTTTTAGTTGTTAAACCTTCCATGGAACCACACAGATTGTGAAACTTCAACAGACAAACAAAAGGATTGTAGTTTTTCCACAGTGTTGCGCTGCGAGGTGTTGAGAGCTTGTAGATCGGCTATTTTCAAATATGTTTGTTGTAGAGCTAGAAAAAAAGAGCAGAGCAAGTACGACGTGATACAAAGTATGGACAAATAAAGTGGTTAAATGTCTGAAAAAACACATTAACATGAATCCAACCTAGACTGACGAGAGTGCTGTCAAACAAGTCTATGAAATCTATCTATGAAATCGATGAAAATCTGCAACACATTTTATACCACATGTCGAGGGGGTCCCTGCTTCATCTCTCTCTCAGCTAAGGGGTCCTTGGCCTGAAAACGTTGAAGACCCCTGAACTAGAGGATAAACCCTACAAACTAACTTCGTCAAAAATGGGGGATCAGAGGGAACAGAGATGTACACAACATGAAACCAACTTCATCTCTACTGACTCCACAGCAGTACAGCTACTGTATAGTAATGTCATCATCCAACTAACTTGAGGTCAAGCCTTTACGTGTCTGGTTAATCCTGCATATTTGGGATTCAACATACATCTACATAATCTACATATTCTACTCCAGTCATTCTCAACCCTTTGTATTTCTGGGACCCTCAGTTTGATATCCATCAGACCACAGATCCCCATTTGATACCATGCTTATCCCAGGGACCCCAGTCTACTGTAAAATCCTCAGTATTTTATTCTAACTCTGAGAAAAAATGCAACCAAATGAACCCATAGCTGTCACACGCAGACAGTGGAAGAATACTGTAAACCTATTAATGTAGGTCATTGTTACCCAGTGGAAAGTCACTACACTCTGGACACTAAATCAAGTCAAGGACCTGAGAGTTCCAGCATGTGGTTTGATAAGAACTGACACATTACTAAATGTCTGCTTCTGAACAGAGTGGCTGGGAATATATCTAATGTAATCAGCTGTCGTTGTTTTAAAACTATGTTGTAGGGTTGTTTTTCTGGTTTAAAGGGAGTTTAAAATTTGCCATGAGATGTTCAGCTAAATGACATGATCAAAAATAGTTTTGTTTGTATGTTCATCTTCGTCTGTCTAAAGGTGTTTGTGTCGAGACCAGCATTCATTGTCCCCTGATGACTGATCTGACAACACAAAATGTCAGGCAATGTAAAATAACCATCTTTTTAAAGTTGTATATAGTTTACTTTATTTTCACTTTCTTAATGCGAGTGTCTGCCAATCTGTCTTTGGATCTTTCCACATAATTGTGCTGCAGATATTTAATGTCAGGTAAATGATTGACAATATTTGCAAGAAAAATAACCTCTCTCTCTCTCTCTCTCTCTCTCTCTCTCTCTCTCTCTCTCTCTCTCTCTCTCTCTCTCTCTCTCTCTCTCTCTGCAGTACAGGTACATACTGTACTGTACAGAAGTCAAGATATTATGGTGTTACATACAGTAGTCAGGCTGGGGATGGCTGTGTTGTCACAGAGTTTGAACTCGGTGACAGAGAGTACAGGAGCGTGCTGAGCACACAGCTATGAGGGAGTCCAATAATGCAGTCAGTCAAAATGCTGGCAAGTGGCAACCCATTTGGTAAAAAATAAAATAAATACAGTGTAAATATGTAAGCATGGGTCATATATATGGGGGTATTCATGGTGCTAATAGCTTCCATACAGATCACGTTTAACCCAGAGTAAAGTCAAACAAAGGGTCAAACTCGTTTTCCTGCTATACCACCAAAATGTGGAACGCCTTACCGAAGGCCTTAAAGGAGTGTAGACTGGTAAAAACAAACCTAACCCAGCCAACCTAGCCCAGCCCCTACCCTGACCCTTCTTTGTAATTATACTGTATATATGTATATCTTTCCTTTTTTTTTCTTTCTTTCTGACTATATCTACTGCATAGTACTGTGTTCTATCCGTCTGTGATTCAATGTTATATGAGCCAAGTGCTTACTAGGAACTCCTTTTAGTTGACCTTGTACCAGTTAACTGTACTGTCATGAAACTGTAAAATTTCCTATGCAAACTTCTAATAAAGTCTTCAATCAATCAAACCATGGACACAATGTACATACTGTACAGTACATACATGCACACTAACATGAAAACATAAACACACACATTATGGACATTCCACAAGTATGGAAAGGATATTTCTCTCTTTTAAAGACCCCTTTAAATGTAGAATTAGATAATAGACATACCTTTTATAGAGCTGAAGTACCTTGGGCAGGGTGTTTTAATTGTGGTGTATATTTATGCATTGTCTTGAATGTAGGCATTGACCCGAGCAAAACAATTTTCCCTTGTGGATAATAGAGGACATGGAATCTAATCTCTCTAGTCTCTACACACATACTTACCTACATATATCTACCTCTGGGGGTTTTACTGCATGCTTAACTGGAACTGTTATGGTAAATGGTAAATTATGTATTTATATAGCGCCTTTTATCGAAGGCGCTTTACAATTACATTCACCCATTCACACACACACATTCATACACCAATGGTGGAGGAAACCATGCAAGGCACCAACCTGCACATCGGGAGAGGTCAGGGTTCAGCGTCTTGCTCAAGGACACTTCGACAGTAACTCTGGAGGAGCCCAGGATCGAACAGGGAACCTTCTGGTTGCCAACCGGGCCGCTCTATCGCCTGAGCCACTGCTGGCCCGTTAGGCATGCAATCAATTCTCCAGCACTTTCGAACATAGTGCATTTTCAGTCCACTCCTTGTCGTCAATCTTGCATTTAAATGCTGTTCTGTTCTATTGTAGTGACTCCACATACAGTACACAGTAGTGACACACGTACGACTCCACACAATCAGGAATCAGGAATGTGTATTATAATTCATCATAATGTAAAAAGTATAACAATAAAAATAGCATTCAGCCTTGTTTGGTTGGTTAATTTTCCATGGATTCACACAGATTGTGAGGCTTCGACAGACAAACAAAAGGATTGTAGTTTTTCACAGTGTTGGACACAGACTACAGTAGGTTTGAGTGAAGGCACACAACTAGAGGATAAACCCTGAAAACTGATTTTATCAACCCAGCGTAGGCCCTATAGGCCTTTGACAGAGGGAACAGATGTACACAACATGAAACCAACTTCATCTCTACTGTCATCGCCCAACTAACCTGAGGTCAAGTTTTAATACTAGTTAAACATCCTTCATGTTTGTCTGGGATTCAGCATTTTACACATCGTCTCTGTCGGGTGGAAACCTAATAGTAAACAGTATCTCCAAAACTGTCACTTTCCAGGATTCAAATGAAAAAATAGCAAAGGCAAGCAGATCTACAAGCTCAAGACATCTGCTGTTTTTGAACATTTTAAAAACATTTTGAAAGTGTTTCAACTACTGATTAAGAAGGCATGTTTAACATTAATTTTATTGGCTCCATTGCATTGCAGTGCCTGTCTACTCTGTTAGAACTGCGATTCCCAGAATTCAGTTTAAAGGAAAAACAAACAAACATTCAAAGTCTTGCATCAGTATTCAAATTGAAAAGTAGCAAAAGTAGCAGATCAACAAGCTCGAAACGTGTCGCTTTGTGCCTCGTTTCGAGCTTGTGGATCTGCTAACTGCCACTTTTGATGATTTTGTGTGACGCTGTACTATGATCAAGTAGTTTGTTCGTTGACTGCTGTTAGAACTATGATTCCCAGAATTCTCAGTTCAAAACAAAACCAGGGGAGCGCCGCTCCAAAATGAATGGTGCAGGGTCCTAGCTATGGCACTAAGGATATTTAGGAAAGTAACAACAATGTTAGAAACCTACTTGTATAGGCTATGTCTAAAATATAATGTGCATAAATACAGTAACTAACGAATACATTTCCCATACATTTACGCCTTTCCAGATGAGTGTTGGATGCAGACACTCAGGATCAAATATAGTGTTTTTATAGAGATGCATAATTGTTGAAAGGTTATTGTGAAAAACATACCAGTGACACATTATAACTTATCATATTGTATAATTAAAAAATAACATATGTTTAATTGAAATGTTTACACAGTATGCCTTTAACTCAACACATTACAGATACATTCGTTTAATACTGCTACTGTATCTTGACGTTGGCAATGTTTGGAAACATGGGAGGTAAAACAGACACGTATTTTCCTTCATGATGGGGTAAGACCGTTCCTAATATCACATTTTTCCATCTGTGAATAAATTCTCTTTAAGAATATAAGTAAATAAAACCCTAATAATCTATTGACTTCAAAACCATCATGGGTGAACAGGCCTCGAATAAAACTCTCCACATTAAACCTTTTCCTTATTTCATTTTAGTGCAACTCTTTCAGACTTTCCATCAAAATAGATAATCCTCTCTGCTACAAAATACACACATTATTACAATATACCAGGATTTTATAAATACTTTTTGTGTTGCTACATATGAAGCATGCCGTCACTGTAACACAATAGCTACATATGTAGTAGTAGTAGTAGTAGTAGTAGTACTGCACTCGTAGAACTTGTTTAGGAGTAGTAGTAGTAGTAGTAGTAATAGTAGGACTGTGGTAGTTATTTTAGAAGTAGCAGGCTACCTCATGCATCTTGGGTAGCATTTTGAGAGAGTACAGCACGAATACGTACGCACGCACGCGCACACACACACACACACACACACACACACACACACACACACACACACACACACACACACACACACACACACACAACAGCGTGTTGTTTCTCCAACACAGACTGGTTGGACTTCCTGGTCAGGTGAGCAGGCTGGGTGTGAATTCCTTGGCTACAGCGACATCTGTTGATGGGGACCTACTGATTGGTTTTATTTCACCAGACTCTACCTAGCTCCAGTGGGTTGGGGCGGCCGCGGCCGCTTCGCGGCCGCTGCCAGAGCACGCAGTCCGGCTTGGGTGCCCTCCGAGACCTCGGTGTCTGAGTCTGGAGCTCTGTGAAAAAAAAAAGAAAAGAAAAAAAGCCAGCTGCTGAGCGGGCGTGCGTGCGTGCGTGCTTGCGTGCGTTCAGTGCAATGTGAATGCATGTGACCAATTGATAGGAAGATAGATAGATACGTAATAAACATGATTTGGTACAAGCTCAACTAAAAGGAGATCCCAGTAATGTTTTTGGCTTATTTCCACAGGGAAGTCATTCATGAATGAACGAATTATTCATATAGGACTGTCATAGGTACAGTGTCATTGCCAGTACAGTTCACTGGTACAAGGTCAACTAAAAGGTGATCCTAGAAAAGACTAAGTCAGGGGGAAACAATTTAAAAAATAAAACAATAAAAACAGCCGATCTACAAGGCTGCATGTGGGCTTGTGGATCAGCTGTTTTGGGTAAATGTGGGTTTGTATTGACCCCTTTATCGAGTGATTGATTGAAGACTTTACGACAAGTTTCATGACAGTACAGTTCACTGGTACAAGCTCAACTAAAAGGAGCTTTATTTATTGAATGAATTATTTCCCTGTCTCCACACCAGGCCCAACTGCGCCGCCACTGACTGATAAATTGCGACCGTCGGGTCGCAGTTACTATCGAAACCTCGACCGGCTGTCTGTCTGTCCGTCACACTTTTGCCCTGCTCATATCTCTGCAACCGCTTTCCCGATCCGTGCCAAATTTGGCACACACAGTCCTTGCCTGCCAAACTACGATTCTCACATGGCCCTCCTCTTCTAGCGCCACCATGAGGCCAAAACTCATTCTGGACACTGCTCCTACAAATCTTGCCCTAAAATCACACAAATCGGTACACACTTGCTCTACGCTCATGTCATCAACATGGATCTGTCCCATGTAGCGCCACCTTCAGGACGATTTTTTTAAACCCATTTTTGGACACTACTCCTACAGATTTTGCCCTAAAATCACGCAAATCGCTACGCAGTCAGTATATATTAGGGAGTCTTACTGGTTTAATTATTTATTTCCCGACTATGTTTCCGAGACTGATTATTTATTTATTTATTTCCCGACTATGTTTCCGAGACTGATTATTTATTTATTTATTTATTTCCTGACTGTTTCCGAGACTGATTATTTATGTAATTAATTATTTATTTATTTCCGCCCCTGGACTCCGCCCCCCCCCCCCCCCAGGCGTCTGCCTATCGATCGGCTGGGCTTTAAAGAGCCATAACTCCGGTTTGCAGCGTGCTACCGTCTCCAAACTCGCTTTCTGGCTTCTCGTGTTACTGGTATTAAATACCACATACAAGCTCACGGAAGCTCCATCCAACTTCTGCGCAATGCATTATGGGATGTTGGAAAGTTGTGGATACTAGCAACAGAGTATTTAAATAAATAAATAAATATATAATGAATGAACGAACACATGAATAAATAAATAAATAAACAAAGAAAGTGTGTGTGTGTGTGTGTGTGTGTGTGTGTGCATGCATGCGTGCGTGCGTGCGTGCGTAATTACTGCCTCCTCGTTAAGAACCCCACACATTTAGGCAAATTCTTTCTTTCTTTCTTCCTTCCTTCCTTCCTTCCTTCCTTCCTTCCTGTAAATGAGGCCGCATGACAAGCGTTCTCGTCACCGCGCTGACGGGGTAATTACACGCAAATACAAGGGGTGGAGTCGAACTTAACGAGTGGGCGTGGTTTCAACTACAAGCTCACAACGCGTCGCATCAAGACGCGTTGTGAGCTTGTAGATCTGCTATTAACGAGTGGGCGTGGTTTCAACAAGAGGGAGGACTCTGACTTAACGAGTGGGCCTAACGTAATGAGTTTTGTGGGCGTCGCACGCATTAAATATGTAAATTAAGCCGACTTATGCAAATGGGGGGGCGGGGCATGGTTTGGAAATGCGTGTGGGCGTGGTGCGTGCGTGCGTGTGCGCCTCAATTAATTAATTAATTAATTAATTAACTCATTCTGAGCCCAGGACATTAACGGATTAGGGGGTCCAGAGTGCCCCCTCCCGGCCCCATTAACGGCCGCTGTCTTATTTTGAAGGCCAGAAGTCTAGACCGGAAGTACTTCCGGTCTGACGTCATCGGATCGTGCGCCGGAACCGATGCGTGTCCACGTGGAGTTGTGTAATGGCCGACCGGGAGCTTTTATAACTGTGTAAAATAAGCGAGCATCTGCCTCCATCCTAGCTTCTAAAGTGTAGTTTTGAGATAATGGACATTAAAGATGAGATCGGCCGTCCACCTCAATGTTATGGGATGACTATTGTGTGCTCGTGGAGCCGTGATGATGACAAATCAGCGCGGATTTCGTCTCCGGAGCGTCGGCCATTGTACTAGGTATTTTTACTCGCCGTTACAGTAATATATTACTTTTCCCGCGACATCGCGTGGATGGCACTATAGATACTCTATTACTTTTCCCGCGACATCGCGGGGTTGGCTTTTAATGAGTTAATTAATTAACTGCCTCCTCGTTAAGAACCCCGTAAATTTAGGCAAATTCATTTTCTTTCTTTCTTTCTTTCTTTCTTTCTTTCTTTCTTTCTTTCTTTCTTTCTTTCTTTCTTTCTTTCTTTCTTTCTTTCTTTCTTTCTTTCTTTCTTTCTTTCTTTCTTTCTTTCTTTCTTTCTTTCTTTCTTTCTTCCTTCCTTCCTTCCTTCCTTCCTTCCTTCCTTCCTTCCTTCCTTCCTTCCTTCCTTCCTTCCTTCCTTCCTTCTAAATAAATACATAATTAAATAGCGGGGGTCCCCGAGGGTGTCATCGCGTGCGGGGCGGCGAGCCTGATTATTATGTAAATGAGGCTGCATTAATTATGTAAATGAGGTCGGGGTGTGGTCTGCATTAATTATGTAAATGAGGCTGTTAAGTGGCGTTTCCCAGCGCGTAAAAAATTTAGACGACCGTATGTAAATGAAGGGGAGGAGCTTAGTCGACGTATGCAAATTGGGGGCGGGGCATGGTTTGGAAATGCGTTTGGGTATGGTTCGCATACATTATGCTCGCATACATTATGCTAATGAGGGCGTTAAGGTGGGTTTCCCAGCGCGTAAAAAATGCAGACGACCGTATGTAAATGAAGGGGAGGAGCTTAGTCGACATATGAAAATTGGGGGCGGTGCATGGTTTGGAAATGTGTGTGGGTGTGGTTCGCATAAATTATGCTAATGAGGCTGTTAAGTGGCGTTTCCCAGCGCGTAAAATATGCAGACGACCGTATGTAAATGAAGGGGAGGAGCATAGGCGACGTATGCAAATTGGGGGCGGGGCATGGTTTGGAAATGCGTGTGGGCGTGGTTTGCAGACATTATGCTCGCATATATTATGCTAATGAGGGCGTTAAGGTGGGTTTCCCAGCGCGTAAAAAATGCAGACGACCGTATGTAAATGAAGGGGAGGAGCTTAGTCGACGTATGAAAATTGGGGGCGGTGCATGGTTTGGAAATGTGTGTGGGTGTGGTTCGCATAAATTATGCTAATGAGGCTGTTAAGTGGCGTTTCCCAGCGCGTAAAATATGCAGACGACCGTATGTAAATGAAGGGGAGGAGCATAGGCGACGTATGCAAATTGGGGGCGGGGCATGGTTTGGAAATGCGTGTGGGCGTGGTTTGCAGACATTATGCTCGCATACATTATGCTAATGAGGGTGTTAAGGTAGGTTTCCCAGCGCGTAAAAAATTTAGATGACCGTATGTAAATGAAGGGGAGGAGCTTAGTCGACGTATGAAAATTGGGGGCGGTGCATGGTTTGGAAATGTGTGTGGGTGTGGTTCGCATAAATTATGCTAATGAGGCTGTTAAGTGGCGTTTCCCAGCGCGTAAAATATGCAGACGACCGTATGTAAATGAAGGGGAGGAGCATAGGCGACGTATGCAAATTGGGGGCGGGGCATGGTTTGGAAATGCGTGTGGGCGTGGTTTGCAGACATTATGCTCGCATACATTATGCTAATGAGGGTGTTAAGGTAGGTTTCCCAGCGCGTAAAAAATTTAGATGACCGTATGTAAATGAAGGGGAGGAGCTTAGTCGATGTATGCAAATTGGGGGCGGGGCATGGTTTGGAAATGCGTTTGGGTATGGTTCGCATACATTATGCTCGCATACATTATGCTAATGAGGGCGTTAAGGTGGGTTTCCCAGCGCGTAAAAAATGCAGACGACCGTATGTAAATGAAGGGGAGGAGCTTAGTCGACGTATGCAAATTGGGGGCGGGGCATGGTTTGGAAATGCGTTTGGGTATGGTTCGCATACATTATGCTCGCATACATTATGCTAATGAGGGCGTTAAGGTGGGTTTCCCAGCGCGTAAAAAATGCAGACGACCGTATGTAAATGAAGGGGAGGAGCTTAGTCGACGTATGCAAATTGGGGGCGGGGCATGGTTTGGAAATGCGTTTGGGTATGGTTCGCATACATTATGCTCGCATACATTATGCTAATGAGGGCGTTAAGGTGGGTTTCCCAGCGCGTAAAAAATGCAGACGACCGTATGTAAATGAAGGGGAGGAGCTTAGTCGACGTATGAAAATTGGGGGCGGTGCATGGTTTGGAAATGTGTGTGGGTGTGGTTCGCATAAATTATGCTAATGAGGCTGTTAAGTGGCGTTTCCCAGCGCGTAAAATATGCAGACGACCGTATGTAAATGAAGGGGAGGAGCATAGGCGACGTATGCAAATTGGGGGCGGGGCATGGTTTGGAAATGCGTGTGGGCGTGGTTTGCAGACATTATGCTCGCATACATTATGCTAATGAGGGTGTTAAGGTAGGTTTCCCAGCGCGTAAAAAATTTAGATGACCGTATGTAAATGAAGGGGAGGAGCTTAGTCGATGTATGCAAATTGGGGGCGGGGCATGGTTTGGAAATGCGTTTGGGTATGGTTCGCATACATTATGCTCGCATACATTATGCTAATGAGGGCGTTAAGGTGGGTTTCCCAGCGCGTAAAAAATGCAGACGACTGTATGTAAATGAAGGGGAGGAGCTTAGTCGACGTATGAAAATTGGGGCTGGTGCATGGTTTGGAAATGCGTGTGGGCGTGTTGCGCATACATTATGCTTGCATACATTATGCTAATGAGGGCGTTAAGGTGGGTTTCCCAGGGCTTAAAAAATACAGATGACCGTAGTGAGCATTCGTTCCACGAACGCATTCATTCAATGAATGAATGAATAAATAAATAAAGTGCACGTGCACACACGTGTGTGCGTGCTTGCGTGCGTGCGTGCGTGCGTGCGTGCGTGCGTGCGTGCGTGCGTGTGTGCGAGCGAATGCACGTGCACGCACGCACGCACGCACGCACGCACGCACACTTTATTATTTATTCATTCATTCACGCACGCACACACGCATGCACACTTTATTTTTTAATTAATTCATGAATACATGAATCTTGCAAGCACATTCCCACTAGGTCAAGGAACAGATGCCTCCCTTCTCACATTGGCCTGTTATAGCGCCACCAGCGGGTCAACTTTTGCATAACACATTTTTGGAACAAAATGCCTCAAATCATGCATGCAGCTAATTTCAGTAACGTCAAAGAGAGCACTGCCTGCGATCTTGACATTTTGTACTTTTATAGACATTGTTTTCTGGCTTGAAGCGAGCCCACAATTGTTTCGAAGGAACAATATTTTCTAGTTTCCATATGATATGCACATGTATTCAGGGGCGTAACTACCGCTGACGCGTGATTGGAAATGACACCCGGGCTCCAGGGAAACCCCGCCCACTGAAGCTTTTGATTGGCTGAAGCGGAGCTAGGGAGCGCTCCATTGTAGTCGCTTGGACAGGGCGTTTATCGTGGGCTTGCCCAGGCCGTAACGATTGCATTCACCACGGCTTCGTAACTCGCGCGGCCGGCCCTGGCCCGCTCTTCGCGGCCACTCGCGCCTGCGGCGCTCGGGGGCGAAGAGCAGGACCAAGGTCCGCTGGCCTGCGCGCCGCTTGCAGTGTCGTGGACAATCGAGCGGCTCCGCCTGGAGCCCGGTTGTCATTTCCAAATACGCACCGCTGACGCAGCCGGCGCAAGCGCATTAGGGCCCGTGACGTCCAGGGGCACACGCAGGTGGAGGAGAAAAAATAAATAATCTAATAATAACAATGTATACAGACGGAGCCGCTTCTGTCCTGATCTGTTGCATCTATTTCCTGTAGTAGGCTGCTACCATTTCAAAATAAAACATGTGTTGAATGATCACTTTACAAATATCCAATACAATGACTCTTGTTTTGAAATGTCCACTGGTATGACAGGAAGCTATGACAGGGCCCCTAGTGCTGCTGACGGAACACAGGCTGAAGAGACGTTCTGAACTTCTGAAGTAAAAACAACACTCTCGGGCATTATGGAATATAAAGTTTCAACACACGACTTTGGGGAACAGTTAATATTTGCCATGCTCTCTAAAACCAAGACACTGTGGAATATGGAACAAAACGTGCCCAACTGGTCTTGTTGTTGTCATCCACCTTACTTTAGCAGGTGAGTTAAGTAATTAATATAAATAATGCTGGTTTGCAGTGATGCATCACTGTCAATTAAGCTGTGTGCTGTCATTAATGTAGGCCTAGTTGTCTTAATGGATGATATTTATAATGCTGTTTTGGAAAAACGGCGTGGTGATGTTTGTAGTGTGAAGACTAATGTCAGAGTTGTTGTGTTGGAGTGCCATAGGGAAGAGTTCATTAGCACCAGAGAGAGATGGAGACAGTGAGACACTACTTGGTTGGGCTACATATTGTCATGAATTAGATGGCGAGTGTGTAGATGTCTTCTGTTGGAGCCTGGTGTCCCGCATTTGCGCTGTCTGCATTTGCGCTGTAGAAAAAAGGTGGTGGTTGTTGTTGTTGTTGTTGTTGTTGTTGTTGTTGTTGTTGTGGGGCACTTGGTGAAAATCTCGCATCGGGGCACACCGGGGGCTAGTTTCGCCACTGTGTATGTCCAAATTTTTTTTTTATTTAAACTAGTCAAAACAGCCGATCTACAAGCACACAACGCCTAGCGGTGCGAGGCGTTGTGTGCTTGTAGATCTGCTGTTTTCACTACTTTTTGTGCAAACAGTAAAATTTTTACTTTTGTGCAAACAGTTTCATTTTTTCCTAATGGCCCGGCCTGGACCGACCGATAATGAACCGGCCGTTCGGGAGTTGTCCCGCTTTTCCCAATGGCCAGCACGTCCCTGTCCAAGACTCATGCTAATCAACCACCCCTTACATAACTATACACTAGGCTACAGCAGGGGTGTTCAAAGTGCAGCCCAGGGCCCAAATGCGTCCAGAGGATTCATTTTATCATTTCATTCCTAAATTGTATTATAAATGGCCCGCCAGCACAGTCAGACAAGAATATTTTGCCTGTTGTCTCATTCTGAAGGGGTCAAAGAAAGGCTATTTTATTGTAGCCTATTTTTTAGCTTGCACGTCTGTTTACAGTTATTTGTGTGTTATTTGTTCAGCGCGAAGAACTTCTGGGGACTCATGTTAGTTCAGAGCACACAGATAGTTAAATAAAATCGTTTAAATGCGATGCATATACTCTATGTGACATTGTATGGTCCGACCGAAAGTACATTATGTCAGGCGATAGTCAGTCCTTGGGTACATTTTCTAATGTGGGCCCCCTTTGAAAAACAGTTTGACACCCTTGCACTACAGAGTCATTATGTAGTATTAACATCTGTGTGTGTACTCACTGTAATGCTTAAATAGCCTTGCTTTTACTACTCAATAAGTCTGCTTTGTTTATAGCTTGTTTCTGACACACATGTTGTTGTTTTTAATGCTGTGAGAAGCACATTTTAACTATTTTAAAAACGTCTATAATAGTTATAATCCTAATGATTATTATCATTATTACATTTAACATTTTTCTTTGTGAAAATGCATTTTGCTTCACCTCAGCTCTCAAAGAAAATGTCAAACTGTTCCTTGATCCAGAGTTTGAGCACAGGACAGCATAGAGTTTATGATTCTCTGCCTTGCTCAAAGACTCATCTGCAGGGCAGACCAGGGAGTTAAACCAATTACTAGTAATAAATGTTCAGAATATTCTGTTATTGATGTGAGAGGGTTAATAACATTACTAAGAGGAAGACTAATCCTATGTTTGGTCCCGAGAGCTTATTCTGCGGTTACTTTATAAATATGTGGCAATAGCGTCGCCCGGTGGCCACACTAAACTACTGCAAGGAAAATCTGAGCATAATGTCCATCCCTCCATAAGTGCAGTATTCTTTTGCTTTTATTTACAAAACCAATTAAGGTTATAGAGAAACCTTATATTCATTGTTTTGTTGCTTTAGAGTTTTTAATTTAAAGAGAATGGTTATACATTACTATGTTTTATCCGTCTGTCTGTCTGACTGAGATACATAAAGTGGTTCCTGTGTAAATAAGCTGTAAGGCTTTCTAGGATCTCCTTTTAGATGACCAGTGATTTGTGCTGTCATGAAACTGTACTTTTTTCTATTGCAAACTGTTAATAAACTCTTCAATCAATCAATCAATCAATGAACAAGAAAACCAAGAAAGGTTTGAATTCAAAGCTTTGACTTACATGACATCTTTGTGGAATGTGTAGCTTTGCTGAGATGTGATGCTGATGCTTGCAACAGGACAGTTTCTCCTACAATCATTAACATTTCATGTTAGAATGTTGTCTTTAGACAATGTCAACCAAACACAACAATAAAATAATCATTTTCTTTTTTTAGTTGTTAAACCTTCCATGGAACCACACAGATTGTGAAACTTCAACAGACAAACAAAAGGATTGTAGTTTTTCCACAGTGTTGCGCTGCGAGGTGTTGAGAGCTTGTAGATCGGCTATTTTCAAATATGTTTGTTGTAGAGCTAGAAAAAAAGAGCAGAGCAAGTACCACGTGATACAAAGTATGGACAAATAAAGTGGTTAAATGTCTGAAAAAACACATTAACATGAATCCAACCTAGACTGACGAGAGTGCTGTCAAACAAGTCTATGAAATCTATCTATGAAATCGATGAAAATCTGCAACACATTTTATACCACATGTCGAGGGGGTCCCTGCTTCATCTCTCTCTCAGCTAAGGGGTCCTTGGCCTGAAAACGTTGAAGACCCCTGAACTAGAGGATAAACCCTACAAACTAACTTCGTCAAAAATGGGGGATCAGAGGGAACAGAGATGTACACAACATGAAACCAACTTCATCTCTACTGACTCCACAGCAGTACAGCTACTGTATAGTAATGTCATCATCCAACTAACTTGAGGTCAAGCCTTTACGTGTCTGGTTAATCCTGCATATTTGGGATTCTACATACATCTACATAATCTACATATTCTACTCCAGTCATTCTCAACCCTTTGTATTTCTGGGACCCTCAGTTTGATATCCATCAGACCACAGATCCCCATTTGATACCATGTTTATCCCAGGGACCTCAGTCTACTGTAAAATCCTCAGTATTTTATTCTAACTGAGAAAAAATGCAACCAAATGAACCCATAGCTGTCACACGCAGACAGTGGAAGAATACTGTAAACTTAATATTGATCATTGTTACCCAGTGGAAAGTCAGTACACTCTGGACACTAAATCAAGTCAAGGACCTGAGAGTTCCAGCATGTGGTTTGATAAGAACTGACACATTACTAAATGTCTGCTTCTGAACAGAGTGGCTGGGAATATATCTAATGTAATCAGCTGTCGTTGTTTTAAAACTATGTTGTAGGGTTGTTTCTCTGGTTTAAAGGGAGTTTAAAATTTGCCATGAGATGTTCAGCTAAATGACATGATCAAAAATAGTTTTGTTTTTATGTTCATCTTCGTCGTCTAAAGGTGTTTGTGTCGAGACCAGCATTCATTGTCCGCTGATGACTGATCTGACAACACAGAATGTCAGGCAATGTAAAATAACCATCTTTTTAAAGTTGTATATAGTTTATTTTATTTTCACTTTCTTAATGCGAGTGTCTGCCAATCTGTCTTTGGATCTTTCCACATAATTGTGCTGCAGATATTTAATGTCAGGTAAATGATTGACAATATTTGCAAGAAAAATAACCTCTCTCTCCTTCTCTCTATCTCTCTCTCTCTCTCTCTCTCTCTCTCTATCTCTCTCTCTCTGCAGTACAGGTACATACTGTACTGTACAGAAGTCAAGATATTATGGTGTTACATACAGTAGTCAGGCTGGGGATGGCTGTGTTGTCACAGAGTTTGAACTCGGTGACAGAGAGTACAGGAGCGTGCTGAGCACACAGCTATGAGGGAGTCCAATAATGCAGTCAGTCAAAATGCTGGCAAGTGGCAACCCATTTGGTAAAAAATAAAATCAATACAGTGTAAATATGTAAGCATGGGTCATATATATGGGGGTATTCATGGTGCTAATAGCTTCCATACAGATCACGTTCAACCCAGAGTAAAGTCAAACAAAGAGTCAAACTCGTTTTCCTGCTATACCACCAAAATGTGGAACGCCTTGCCGAAGGCCTTAAAGGAGTGTAGACTGGTAAAAACAAACCTAACCCAGCCAACCTAGCCCAGCCCCTACCCTGACCCTTCTTTGTAATTATACTGTATATATTTTTTGCACTGTTATTTTCCTTTTTTTTTTCTTTCTTTCTGACTATATCTACTGCATAGTACTGTGTTCTATCCGTCTGTGATTCAATGTTATATGAGCCAAGTGCTTACTAGGAACTCCTTTTAGTTGACCTTGTACCAGTTAACTGTACTGTCATGAAACTGTAAAATTTCCTATGCAAACTTCTAATAAAGTCTTCAATCAATCAAACCATGGACACAATGTACATACTGTACAGTACATACATGCACACTAACATGAAAACAAACACACACATTATGGACATTCCACAAGTATGGAAAGGATATTTCTCTCTTTTAAAGACCCCTTTAAATGTAGAATTAGATAATAGACATACCTTTTATAGAGCTGAAGTACCTTGGGCAGGGTGTTTTAATTGTGGTGTATATTTATGCATTGTCTTGAATGTAGGCATTGACCCGAGCAAAACAATTTTCCCTTGTGGATAATAGAGGACATGGAATCTAATCTCTCTACACACATACTTACCTACATATATCTACCTCTGGGGGTTTTACTGCATGCTTAACTGGAACTGTTATGGTAAATGGTAAATTATGTATTTATATAGCGCCTTTTATCGAAGGCGCTTTACAATTACATTCACCCATTCACACACACACATTCATACACCAATGGTGGAGGGAACCATGCAAGGCACCAACCTGCACATCGGGAGAGGTCAGGGTTCAGCGTCTTGCTCAAGGACACTTCGACAGTAACTCTGGAGGAGCCCAGGATCGAACAGGGAACCTTCTGGTTGCCAACCGGGCCGCTCTATCGCCTGAGCCACTGCTGGCCCGTTAGGCATGCAATCAATTCTCCAGCACTTTCGAATATAGTGCATTTTCAGTCCACTCCTTGTCATCAATCTTGCATTTAAATGCTGTTCTGTTCTATTGTAGTGACTCCACATACAGTATACAGTAGTGACACACGTACGACTCCACACAATCAGGAATCAGGAATGTGTATTATAATTCATCATAATGTAAAAAGTATAACAATAAAAATAGCATTCAGCCTTGTTTAGTTGTTTAATTTTCCATGGATTCACACAGATTGTGAGGCTTCAACAGACAAACAAAAGGATTGTAGTTTTTCACAGTGTTGGACACAGACTACAGTAGGTTTGAGTGAAGGCACACAACTAGAGGATTAACCCTGAAAACTGATTTTATCAACCCAGCGTAGGCCCTATAGGCCTTTGTCAGAGGGAACAGATGTACACAACATGAAACCAACTTCATCTCTACTGTCATCGCCCAACTAACCTGAGGTCAAGTTTTAATACTAGTTAAACATCCTTCATGTTTGTCTGGGATTCAGCATTTTACACATCGTCTCTGTCGGGTGGAAACCTAATAGTAAACAGTAACTCCAAAACGGTCACTTTCCAGGATTCAAATGAATAAAATAGCAAAGGCAAGCAGATCTACAAGCTCAAGACATCTGCTGTTTTTGAACATTTTAAAAACATTTTGAAAGTGTTTCAACTACTGATTAAGAAGGCATGTTTAACATTAATTTTATTGGCTCCATTGCATTGCAGTGCCTGTCTACTCTGTTAGAACTGCGATTCCCAGAATTCAGTTTAAAGGAAAAACAAACAAACATTCAAAGTATTGCATCAGTATTCAAATTGAAAAGTAGCAAAAGTAGCAGAACAACAAGCTCGAAACGTGTCGCTTTGTGCCTCGTTTCGAGCTTGTGGATCTGCTAACTGACACTTTTGATGATTTTGTGTGACGCTGTAGTATGATCAAGTAGTTCGTTCGTTGACTGCTGTTAGAACTATGATTCCCAGAATTCTCAGTTCAAAACAAAACCAGGGAAGCACCGCTCCAAATTGAATGGTGCAGGGTCCTAGCTATAGCACTAAGGATATTTAGGAAAGTAACAACAATGTTAGAAACCTACTTGTATAGGCTATGTCTAAACTATAATGTGCATAAATACAGTAACTAACGAATACATTTCCCATACATTTACGCCATTTCCGATGAGTGTTGGATGCAGACACTCAGGATCAAATATAGTGTTTTTATAGAGATGCATAATTGTTGAAAGGTTATTGTGAAAAACATACCAGTGACACATTATAACTTATAACATATTGTATAATAAATAAAAAATAACTTATGTTTAATTGAAATGTTTACACAGTATGCCTTTAACTCAACACATTACAGATACATTCGTTTAATACTGCTACTGTATCTTGACGTTGGCAATGTTTGTAAACATGGGAGGTGAAACAGACACGTATGTTCCTTCGTGACGGGGTAAGACAGTTCCTAATATCACATTTTTCCATCTGTGAATAAATTCTCTTTAAGAATATAAGTAAATAAAACCCTAATAATCTATTGACTTCAAAACCATCATGGGTGAACAGGCCTCGAATAAAACTCTCCACATTAAACGTTTCCTTATTTCATTTTAGTGCAACTCTTTCAGACTTTCCATCAAAATAGATAATCCTCTTTGCTACAAAATACACACATTATTACAATATACCAGGATTTTATAAATACTTTTTGTGTTGCTACATATGAAGCATGCCGTCACTGTAACACAATAGCTACATATGTAGTAGTAGTAGTAGTAGTACTGCACTCGTAGAACTTGTTTAGGAGTAGTAGTAGTAGTAGTAATAGTAGGACTGTGGTAGTTATTTTAGAAGTAGCAGGCTACCTCATGCATCTTGGGTAGCATTTTGAGAGAGTACAGCACGAATACGTACGCACGCACGCACGCACGCACGCACGCACGCACGCACGCACGCACGCACGCACGCACGCACGCACGCACGCACGCACACACACACACACACACACACACACACACACACACACACACACACACACACACACACACACACACACACACACACACACACACACACACACACACACACACACGAAGGGCAAGAGAATCGAAGAATACCATAAAACATAGAACTCCTCCCAAATTTGGTAATAAAACAAAAACAAACAAAACACATTCCTGGAATACCAATTACAAAAACAACCTTTTTGTTACAGTAACATCTTATTATTCTTGTTCTACTTGAGGAATCAAAGCTTTTTAAAATACCAGCTGATAATACAACTTCCCTACTCATATGGTCCACCGAGAAATTAATAGCAATTCAGCTTCGTTCTGTCTTTTTAATAACCGGTGTAGAAGCTCGCGGCGCATTTGTAAGTTTGTAGATCGGCCATTTCCGGTGAAGAGATTTGTTGTCGCGGGAAATACTAGCGTACCTCGAATAGAGCCCTGGGCGACTTCGGTATATCGTTGTTGTCGGGCAGAAACAGCTTATCTCGATATCACGATGCAGGCTTTATTAAACATGAGGCATTAACTAATTAAAAAGTATCATGCTGCTTTAGATTAAAATAATAATAATAATAATAATAATAATAGTTTGAAATGAACAAAAATCTTATTTTGTGTTTGTCAGTCAGAGTATCTACATTCTTCCACCAGTCGCTGCTTGGGACAGAACCACCACTACTAAAACACTCAATATTATCTCTGTACAAAACCATGGACACAGAACCTACTGTATATCCAGCTACATATCAAACATAACACCCCACATCAAACACCGCCTTTACATTACAGATAATTACATTCTCATCGTTGGACGTGTGAGTGCAATGATTATGTAAACAACTTGTACACAAGAGATGTGTGAGTGTGTGTGTGTGTGTGTGTGTGTGTGTGTGTGTGTGTGTGTGTGTGTGTGTGTGTGTGTGTGTGTGTGTGTGTGTGTGTGTGTGTGTGTGTGTGTGTGTGTGTGCGTGCGTGCGTGCGTGCGTGCGAGACAGAGAGAGAGAGAGAGAGAGAGACCATATCAGTTTATTGAAAATCATCAATGGCCTAGTTAAATGAATGCTTCAGGAAGGAAGGTCATTAGTGGTAGGCCTATGTATATTTATATTGTATTTCAAACCCACTGTAAGCTTTACTGTAAAAAGACATTGTCCCTACAGTATGACACCCTGTTGTTCAATGCTCCAAGACCAGGGACGTGCTGGGCCTCTGATTCAGCTCGGGAAATAGAGTTGGGAGAGGCCCTCATTGCGCGCTACTCAAAGATTTGCCATTTCAGATCATGGCAAGTGACAAGCCAGTGGGACAATTACATGAGTTATATTTCGTTGTTTTCGGGTGGAAACCATGCATGTCCAAAACCGTTTGTTTTGTATTTATCATTTTTAAAATGATTTAAACTAGTGAAAACAGCCGATCTACAAGCACACAATGCCTCGGAGGTACATTTTATAGATGATAAATACAAAACGGTTTTGGACATACAAGGTTTCCACCCGACAACGACTATATGCTATAAATATAAGGTGCTGGGAGTGAAAATTATAATGTAGGGGTGCCTCGGATTAAAAAAATATTCATGGGGTGCCCTGAGACAAAAAAGTTTGGGAACCCCTGACACAGGGCTTAAGTGGTTAAAGTACAACAACATCTACACTCAGAATATACACAGACACAGCCTATAGATACTGTGTATAGGTCATTACATTTTTCTCAAAATGATTTTTGTTTTTACATTGTGAAATGATTTAAAAAAATGATTTAAAAAATGTTGCCAAAAAGAGAGAGAGAGAAAAAAATGCTGACATTGACGTGACTCCTTTCTAAATAATAGGACTTGTTATTGCATTGGGTTCCGCCCTCTGTTCAACTCAGTGAGTTGAGAATGGAAACACTGCCCTCATGTGGATTCTTTCATATCACACTGTAACACTGTTAGTGAACAAACACTCGGTGGGAAGGATTCCTGTCACAATATAGAGCCGTTTAACACTGTTACTGAACAAGCACTCTATAGCAATGATTACTGACACACATACTGTGATTTCCTACCTTGAGGCAGCAGTAGCAGCAGCGGCAGCAGTGTTGTTTCTCCAACACAGACTGGTTGGACTTCCTGGTCAGGTGAGCAGGCTGGGTGTGAATTCCTTGGCTACAGCGACATCTGTTGATGGGGACCTACTGATTGGTTTTATTTCACCAGACTCTACCTAGCTCCAGTGGGTTGGGGCGGCCGCGGCCGCTTCGCGGCCGCTGCCAGAGCACGCAGTCCGGCTTGGGTGCCCTCCGAGACCTCGGTGTCTGAGTCTGGAGCTCTGTGAAAAAAAAAAGAAAAGAAAAAAAGCCAGCTGCTGAGCGGGCGGGCGTGCGTGCGTGCGTGCTTGCGTGCGTTCAATGCAATGTGAATGCATGTGACCAATTGATAGGAAGATAGATAGATACGTAATAAACATGATTTGGTACAAGCTCAACTAAAAGGAGATCCCAGTAATGTTTTTGGCTTATTTCCACAGGGAAGTCATTCATGAATGAACGAATTATTCATATAGGACTGTCATAGGTACAGTGTCATTGCCAGTACAGTTCACTGGTACAAGGTCAACTAAAAGGTGATCCTAGAAAAGACTAAGTCAGGGGGAAACAATTTAAAAAATAAAACAATAAAAACAGCCGATCTACAAGGCTGCATGTGGGCTTGTGGATCAGCTGTTTTGGGTAAATGTGGGTTTGTATTGACCCCTTTATCGAGTGATTGATTGAAGACTTTACGACAAGTTTCATGACAGTACAGTTCACTGGTACAAGCTCAACTAAAAGGAGCTTTATTTATTGAATGAATTATTTCCCTGTCTCCACACCAGGCCCAACTGCGCCGCCACTGACTGATAAATTGCGACCGTCGGGTCGCAGTTACTATCGAAACCTCGACCGGCTGTCTGTCTGTCCGTCACACTTTTGCCCTGCTCATATCTCTGCAACCGCTTTCCCGATCCGTGCCAAATTTGGCACACACAGTCCTTGCCTGCCAAACTACGATTCTCACATGGCCCTCCTCTTCTAGCGCCACCATGAGGCCAAAACTCATTCTGGACACTGCTCCTACAAATCTTGCCCTAAAATCACACAAATCGGTACACACTTGCTCTACGCTCATGTCATCAACATGGATCTGTCCCATGTAGCGCCACCTTCAGGACGATTTTTTTAAACCCATTTTTGGACACTACTCCTACAGATTTTGCCCTAAAATCACGCAAATCGCTACGCAGTCAGTATATATTAGGGAGTCTTACTGGTTTAATTATTTATTTCCCGACTATGTTTCCGAGACTGATTATTTATTTATTTATTTCCCGACTATGTTTCCGAGACTGATTATTTATTTATTTATTTATTTCCTGACTGTTTCCGAGACTGATTATTTATGTAATTAATTATTTATTTATTTCCGCCCCTGGACTCCGCCCCCCCCCCCCAGGCGTCTGCCTATCGATCGGCTGGGCTTTAAAGAGCCATAACTCCGGTTTGCAGCGTGCTACCGTCTCCAAACTCGCTTTCTGGCTTCTCGTGTTACTGGTATTAAATACCACATACAAGCTCACGGAAGCTCCATCCAACTTCTGCGCAATGCATTATGGGATGTTGGAAAGTTGTGGATACTAGCAACAGAGTATTTAAATAAATAAATAAATATATAATGAATGAACGAACACATGAATAAATAAATAAATAAACAAAGAAAGTGTGTGTGTGTGTGTGTGTGTGTGTGTGTGTGTGCATGCATGCGTGCGTGCGTGCGTGCGTGCGTAATTACTGCCTCCTCGTTAAGAACCCCACACATTTAGGCAAATTCTTTCTTTCTTTCTTCCTTCCTTCCTTCCTTCCTTCCTTCCTTCCTGTAAATGAGGCCGCATGATAAGCGTTCTCGTCACCGCGCTGACGGGGTAATTACACGCAAATACAAGGGGTGGAGTCGAACTTAACGAGTGGGCGTGGTTTCAACTACAAGCTCACAACGCGTCGCATCAAGACGCGTTGTGAGCTTGTAGATCTGCTATTAACGAGTGGGCGTGGTTTCAACAAGAGGGAGGACTCTGACTTAACGAGTGGGCCTAACGTAATGAGTTTTGTGGGCGTCGCACGCATTAAATATGTAAATTAAGCCGACTTATGCAAATGGGGGGGGCGGGGCATGGTTTGGAAATGCGTGTGGGCGTGGTGCGTGCGTGCGTGTGCGCCTCAATTAATTAATTAATTAATTAATTAACTCATTCTGAGCCCAGGACATTAACGGATTAGGGGGTCCAGAGTGCCCCCTCCCGGCCCCATTAACGGCCGCTGTCTTATTTTGAAGGCCAGAAGTCTAGACCGGAAGTACTTCCGGTCTGACGTCATCGGATCGTGCGCCGGAACCGATGCGTGTCCACGTGGAGTTGTGTAATGGCCGACCGGGAGCTTTTATAACTGTGTAAAATAAGCGAGCATCTGCCTCCATCCTAGCTTCTAAAGTGTAGTTTTGAGATAATGGACATTAAAGATGAGATCGGCCGTCCACCTCAATGTTATGGGATGACTATTGTGTGCTCGTGGAGCCGTGATGATGACAAATCAGCGCGGATTTCGTCTCCGGAGCGTCGGCCATTGTACTAGGTATTTTTACTCGCCGTTACAGTAATATATTACTTTTCCCGAGACATCGCGTGGATGGCACTATAGATACTCTATTACTTTTCCCGCGACATCGCGGGGTTGGCTTTTAATGAGTTAATTAATTAACTGCCTCCTCGTTAAGAACCCCGTAAATTTAGGCAAATTCATTTTCTTTCTTTCTTTCTTTCTTTCTTTCTTTCTTTCTTTCTTTCTTTCTTTCTTTCTTTCTTTCTTTCTTTCTTTCTTTCTTTCTTTCTTTCTTTCTTTCTTTCTTTCTTTCTTTCTTTCTTTCTTTCTTTCTTTCTTTCTTTCTTTCTTTCTTTCTTTCTTTCTTTCTTTCTTCCTTCCTTCCTTCCTTCCTTCTAAATAAATACATAATTAAATAGCGGGGGTCCCCGAGGGTGTCATCGCGTGCGGGGCGGCGAGCCTGATTATTATGTAAATGAGGCTGCATTAATTATGTAAATGAGGTCGGGGTGTGGTCTGCATTAATTATGTAAATGAGGCTGTTAAGTGGCGTTTCCCAGCGCGTAAAAAATTTAGACGACCGTATGTAAATGAAGGGGAGGAGCTTAGTCGACGTATGCAAATTGGGGGCGGGGCATGGTTTGGAAATGCGTTTGGGTATGGTTCGCATACATTATGCTCGCATACATTATGCTAATGAGGGCGTTAAGGTGGGTTTCCCAGCGCGTAAAAAATGCAGACGACCGTATGTAAATGAAGGGGAGGAGCTTAGTCGACATATGAAAATTGGGGGCGGTGCATGGTTTGGAAATGTGTGTGGGTGTGGTTCGCATAAATTATGCTAATGAGGCTGTTAAGTGGCGTTTCCCAGCGCGTAAAATATGCAGACGACCGTATGTAAATGAAGGGGAGGAGCATAGGCGACGTATGCAAATTGGGGGCGGGGCATGGTTTGGAAATGCGTGTGGGCGTGGTTTGCAGACATTATGCTCGCATACATTATGCTAATGAGGGCGTTAAGGTGGGTTTCCCAGCGCGTAAAAAATGCAGACGACCGTATGTAAATGAAGGGGAGGAGCTTAGTCGACGTATGAAAATTGGGGGCGGTGCATGGTTTGGAAATGTGTGTGGGTGTGGTTCGCATAAATTATGCTAATGAGGCTGTTAAGTGGCGTTTCCCAGCGCGTAAAATATGCAGACGACCGTATGTAAATGAAGGGGAGGAGCATAGGCGACGTATGCAAATTGGGGGCGGGGCATGGTTTGGAAATGCGTGTGGGCGTGGTTTGCAGACATTATGCTCGCATACATTATGCTAATGAGGGTGTTAAGGTAGGTTTCCCAGCGCGTAAAAAATTTAGATGACCGTATGTAAATGAAGGGGAGGAGCTTAGTCGATGTATGCAAATTGGGGGCGGGGCATGGTTTGGAAATGCGTTTGGGTATGGTTCGCATACATTATGCTCGCATACATTATGCTAATGAGGGCGGGCGTTAAGGTGGGTTTCCCAGCGCGTAAAAAATGCAGACGACCGTATGTAAATGAAGGGGAGGAGCTTAGTCGACGTATGAAAATTGGGGGCGGTGCATGGTTTGGAAATGTGTGTGGGTGTGGTTCGCATAAATTATGCTAATGAGGCTGTTAAGTGGCGTTTCCCAGCGCGTAAAATATGCAGACGACCGTATGTAAATGAAGGGGAGGAGCATAGGCGACGTATGCAAATTGGGGGCGGGGCATGGTTTGGAAATGCGTGTGGGCGTGGTTTGCAGACATTATGCTCGCATACATTATGCTAATGAGGGTGTTAAGGTAGGTTTCCCAGCGCGTAAAAAATTTAGATGACCGTATGTAAATGAAGGGGAGGAGCTTAGTCGATGTATGCAAATTGGGGGCGGGGCATGGTTTGGAAATGCGTTTGGGTATGGTTCGCATACATTATGCTCGCATACATTATGCTAATGAGGGCGTTAAGGTGGGTTTCCCAGCGCGTAAAAAATGCAGACGACCGTATGTAAATGAAGGGGAGGAGCTTAGTCGACGTATGCAAATTGGGGGCGGGGCATGGTTTGGAAATGCGTTTGGGTATGGTTCGCATACATTATGCTCGCATACATTATGCTAATGAGGGCGTTAAGGTGGGTTTCCCAGCGCGTAAAAAATGCAGACGACCGTATGTAAATGAAGGGGAGGAGCTTAGTCGACGTATGAAAATTGGGGGCGGTGCATGGTTTGGAAATGTGTGTGGGTGTGGTTCGCATAAATTATGCTAATGAGGCTGTTAAGTGGCGTTTCCCAGCGCGTAAAATATGCAGACGACCGTATGTAAATGAAGGGGAGGAGCATAGGCGACGTATGCAAATTGGGGGCGGGGCATGGTTTGGAAATGCGTGTGGGCGTGGTTTGCAGACATTATGCTCGCATACATTATGCTAATGAGGGTGTTAAGGTAGGTTTCCCAGCACGTAAAAAATTTGATGACCGTATGTAAATGAAGGGGAGGAGCTTAGTCGATGTATGCAAATTGGGGGCGGGGCATGGTTTGGAAATGCGTTTGGGTATGGTTCGCATACATTATGCTCGCATACATTATGCTAATGAGGGCGTTAAGGTGGGTTTCCCAGCGCGTAAAAAATGCAGACGACCGTATGTAAATGAAGGGGAGGAGCTTAGTCGACGTATGAAAATTGGGGCTGGTGCATGGTTTGGAAACGCGTGTGGGCGTGTTGCGCATACATTATGCTTGCATACATTATGCTAATGAGGGCGTTAAGGTGGGTTTCCCAGGGCTTAAAAAATACAGATGACCGTAGTGAGCATTCGTTCCACGAACGCATTCATTCAATGAATGAATGAATAAATAAATAAAGTGCACGTGCACACACGTGTGTGCGTGCTTGCGTGCGTGCGTGCGTGCGTGCGTGCGTGCGTGCGTGCGTGCGTGCGTGCGTGCGTGCGAGCGAATGCACGTGCACGCACGCACGCACGCACGCACGCACGCACGCACACTTTATTATTTATTCATTCATTCACGCACGCACACACGCATGCACACTTTATTTTTTAATTAATTCATGAATACATGAATCTTGCAAGCACATTCCCACTAGGTCAAGGAACAGATGCCTCCCTTCTCACATTGGCCTGTTATAGCGCCACCAGCGGGTCAACTTTTGCATAACACATTTTTGGAACAAAATGCCTCAAATCATGCATGCAGCTAATTTCAGTAACGTCAAAGAGAGCACTGCCTGCGATCTTGACATTTTGTACTTTTATAGACATTGTTTTCTGGCTTGAAGCGAGCCCACAATTGTTTCGAAGGAACAATATTTTCTAGTTTCCATATGATATGCACATGTATTCAGGGGCGTAACTACCGCTGACGCGTGATTGGAAATGACACCCGGGCTCCAGGGAAACCCCGCCCACTGAAGCTTTTGATTGGCTGAAGCGGAGCTAGGGAGCGCTCCATTGTAGTCGCTTGGACAGGGCGTTTATCGTGGGCTTGCCCAGGCCGTAACGATTGCATTCACCACGGCTTCGTAACTCGCGCGGCGCTCCGCCGGCCGCGCGGCCCTGGCCCGCTCTTCGCGGCCACTCGCGCCTGCGGCGCTCGGGGGCGAAGAGCAGGACCAAGGTCCGCTGGCCTGCGCGCCGCTTGCAGTGTCGTGGACAATCGAGCGGCTCCGCCTGGAGCCCGGGTGTCATTTCCAAATACGCACCGCTGACGCAGCCGGCGCAAGCGCATTAGGGCCCGTGACGTCCAGGGGCACACGCAGGTGGAGGAGAAAAAATAAATAATCTAATAATAACAATGTATACAGACGGAGCCGCTTCTGTCCTGATCTGTTGCATCTATTTCCTGTAGTAGGCTGCTACCATTTCAAAATAAAACATGTGTTGAATGATCACTTTACAAATATCCAATACAATGACTCTTGTTTTGAAATGTCCACTGGTATGACAGGAAGCTATGACAGGGCCCCTTAGTGCTGCTGACGGAACACAGGCTGAAGAGACGTTCTGAACTTCTGAAGTAAAAACAACACTCTCGGGCATTATGGAATATAAAGTTTCAACACACGACTTTGGGGAACAGTTAATATTTGCCATGCTCTCTAAAACCAAGACACTGTGGAATATGGAACAAAACGTGCCCAACTGGTCTTGTTGTTGTCATCCACCTTACTTTAGCAGGTGAGTTAAGTAATTAATATAAATAATGCTGGTTTGCAGTGATGCATCACTGTCAATTAAGCTGTGTGCTGTCATTAATGTAGGCCTAGTTGTCTTAATGGATGATATTTATAATGCTGTTTTGGAAAAACGGCGTGGTGATGTTTGTAGTGTGAA
The DNA here is from genome assembly GCF_963921795.1 of Nannobrachium achirus. Taxonomy (NCBI): domain Eukaryota; kingdom Metazoa; phylum Chordata; class Actinopteri; order Myctophiformes; family Myctophidae; genus Nannobrachium; species Nannobrachium achirus. The sequence goes on along the minus strand of NC_137833.1, from coordinate 10,598,440 downwards.
GACTAATGTCAGAGTTGTTGTGTTGGAGTGCCATAGGGAAGAGTTCATTAGCACCAGAGAGAGATGGAGACAGTGAGACACTACTTGGTTGGGCTACATATTGTCATGAATTAGATGGCGAGTGTGTAGATGTCTTCTGTTGGAGCCTGGTGTCCCGCATTTGCGCTGTCTGCATTTGCGCTGTAGAAAAAAGGTGGTGGTTGTTGTTGTTGTTGTTGTTGTTGTTGTGGGGCACTTGGTGAAAATCTCGCATCGGGGCACACCGGGGGCTAGTTTCGCCACTGTGTATGTCCAAAATTTTTTTTTATTTAAACTAGTCAAAACAGCCGATCTACAAGCACACAACGCCTAGCGGTGCGAGGCGTTGTGTGCTTGTAGATCTGCTGTTTTCACTACTTTTTGTGCAAACAGTAAAATTTTTACTTTTGTGCAAACAGTTTCATTTTTTCCTAATGGCCCGGCCTGGACCGACCGATAATGAACCGGCCGTTCGGGAGTTGTCCCGCTTTTCCCAATGGCCAGCACGTCCCTGTCCAAGACTCATGCTAATCAACCACCCCTTACATAACTATACACTAGGCTACAGCAGGGGTGTTCAAAGTGCAGCCCAGGGCCCAAATGCGTCCAGAGGATTCATTTTATCATTTCATTCCTAAATTGTATTATAAATGGCCCGCCAGCACAGTCAGACAAGAATATTTTGCCTGTTGTCTCATTCTGAAGGGGTCAAAGAAAGGCTATTTTATTGTATTTTTTAGCTTGCACGTCTGTTTACAGTTATTTGTGTGTTATTTGTTCAGCGCGAAGAACTTCTGGGGACTCATGTTAGTTCAGAGCACACAGATAGTTAAATAAAATCGTTTAAATGCGATGCATATACTCTATGTGACATTGTATGGTCCGACCGAAAGTACATTATGTCAGGCGATAGTCAGTCCTTGGGTACATTTTCTAATGTGGGCCCCCTTTGAAAAACAGTTTGACACCCTTGCACTACAGAGTCATTATGTAGTATTAACATCTGTGTGTGTGTACTCACTGTAATGCTTAAATAGCCTTGCTTTTACTACTCAATAAGTCTGCTTTGTTTATAGCTTGTTTCTGACACACATGTTGTTGTTTTTAATGCTGTGAGAAGCACATTTTAACTATTTTAAAAACGTCTATAATAGTTATAATCCTAATGATTATTATCATTATTACATTTAACTTTTTTCTTTGTGATAATGCATTTTGCTTCACCTCAGCTCTCAAAGAAAATGTCAAACTGTTCCTTGATCCAGAGTTTGAGCACAGGACAGCATAGAGTTTATGATTCTCTGCCTTGCTCAAAGACTCATCTGCAGGGCAGACCAGGGAGTTAAACCAATTACTAGTAATAAATGTTCAGAATATTCTGTTATTGATGTGAGAGGGTTAATAACATTACTAAGAGGAAGACTAATCCTATGTTTGGTCCCGAGAGCTTATTCTGCGGTTACTTTATAAATATGTGGCAATAGCGTCGCCCGGTGGCCACACTAAACTACTGCAAGGAAAATCTGAGCATAATGTCCATCCCTCCATAAGTGCAGTATTCTTTTGCTTTTATTTATACAAAACCAATTAAGGTTATAGAGAAACCTTATATTCATTGTTTTGTTGCTTTAGAGTTTTTAATTTAAAGAGAATGGTTATACATTACTATGTTTTATCCGTCTGTCTGTCTGTCTGACTGAGATACATAAAGTGGTTCCTGTGTAAATAAGCTGTAAGGCTTTCTAGGATCTCCTTTTAGATGACCAGTGATTTGTGCTGTCATGAAACTGTACTTTTTTCTATTGCAAACTGTTAATAAACTCTTCAATCAATCAATCAATCAATGAACAAGAAAACCAAGAAAGGTTTGAATTCAAAGCTTTGACTTACATGACATCTTTGTGGAATGTGTAGCTTTGCTGAGATGTGATGCTGATGCTTGCAACAGGACAGTTTCTCCTACAATCATTAACATTTCATGTTAGAATGTTGTCTTTAGACAATGTCAACCAAACACAACAATAAAATAATCATTTTCTTTTTTTAGTTGTTAAACCTTCCATGGAACCACACAGATTGTGAAACTTCAACAGACAAACAAAAGGATTGTAGTTTTTCCACAGTGTTGCGCTGCGAGGTGTTGAGAGCTTGTAGATCGGCTATTTTCAAATATGTTTGTTGTAGAGCTAGAAAAAAAGAGCAGAGCAAGTACCACGTGATACAAAGTATGGACAAATAAAGTGGTTAAATGTCTGAAAAAACACATTAACATGAATCCAACCTAGACTGACGAGAGTGCTGTCAAACAAGTCTATGAAATCTATCTATGAAATCGATGAAAATCTGCAACACATTTTATACCACATGTCGAGGGGGTCCCTGCTTCATCTCTCTCTCAGCTAAGGGGTCCTTGGCCTGAAAACGTTGAAGACCCCTGAACTAGAGGATAAACCCTACAAACTAACTTCGTCAAAAATGGGGGATCAGAGGGAACAGAGATGTACACAACATGAAACCAACTTCATCTCTACTGACTCCACAGCAGTACAGCTACTGTATAGTAATGTCATCATCCAACTAACTAACTTGAGGTTTACGTGTCTGGTTAATCCTGCATATTTGGGATTCTACATACATCTACATAATCTACATATTCTACTCCAGTCATTCTCAACCCTTTGTATTTCTGGGACCCTCAGTTTGATATCCATCAGACCACAGATCCCCATTTGATACCATGCTTATCCCAGGGACCTCAGTCTACTGTAAAATCCTCAGTATTTTATTCTAACTGAGAAAAAATGCAACCAAATGAACCCATAGCTGTCACCAGCAGACAGTGGAAGAATACTGTAAACCTATTAATGTAGGTCATTGTTACCCAGTGGAAAGTCAGTACACTCTGGACACTAAATCAAGTCAAGGACCTGAGAGTTCCAGCATGTGGTTTGATAAGAACTGACACATTACTAAATGTCTGCTTCTGAACAGAGTGGCTGGGAATATATCTAATGTAATCAGCTGTCGTTGTTTTAAAACTATGTTGTAGGGTTGTTTTTCTGGTTTAAAGGGAGTTTAAAATTTGCCATGAGATGTTCAGCTAAATGACATGATCAAAAATAGTTTTGTTTGTATGTTCATCTTCGTCTGTCTAAAGGTGTTTGTGTCGAGACCAGCATTCATTGTCCCCGATGACTGATCTGACAACACAAAATGTCAGGCAATGTAAAATAACCATCTTTTTAAAGTTGTATATAGTTTATTTTATGCACTTTCTTAATGCGAGTGTCTGCCAATCTGTCTTTGGATCTTTCCACATAATTGTGCTGCAGATATTTAATGTCAGGTAAATGATTGACAATATTTGCAAGAAAAATAACCTCTCTCTCTCTCTCTCTCTCTCTCTCTCTCTCTCTCTCTCTCTCTCTCTCTCTCTCTCTCTCTCTCTCTCTCTCTCTCTCTGCAGTACAACATACTGTACTATACAGAAGTCAAGATATTATGGTGTTACATACAGTAGTCAGGCTGGGGATGGCTGTGTTGTCACAGAGTTTGAACTCGGTGACAGAGAGTACAGGAGCGTGCTGAGCACACAGCTATGAGGGAGTCCAATAATGCAGTCAGTCAAAATGCTGGCAAGTGGCAACCCATTTGGTAAAAAATAAAATAAATACAGTGTAAATATGTAAGCATGGGTCATATATATGGGGGTATTCATGGTGCTAATAGCTTCCATACAGATCACGTTCAACCCAGAGTAAAGTCAAACAAAGGGTCAAACTCGTTTTCCTGCTGTATCACCAAAATGTGGAACGCGAACGCCTTACCGAAGGCCTTAAAGGAGTGTAGACTGGTAAAAACAAACCTAACCCAGCCAACCTAGCCCAGCCCCTACCCTGACCCTTCTTTGTAATTATACTGTATATATTTTTTTGCACTGTTATTTTCCTTTTTTTTCTTTTTCTTTCTGACTATATCTACTGCATAGTACTGTGTTTCCTATGCAAACTTCTAATAAAGTCTTCAATCAATCAAACCATGGACACAATGTACATACTGTACAGTACAGTACAGTACATACATGCACATTAACATGAAAACATAAGCACACACATTATGGACATTCCACAAGTATGGAAAGGATATTTCTCTCTTTTAAAGACCCCTTTAAATGTAGAATTAGATAATAGACATACCTTTTATAGAGCTGAAGTACCTTGGGCAGGGTGTTTTAATTGTGGTGTATATTTATGCATTGTCTTGAATGTAGGCATTGACCCGAGCAAAACAATTTTCCCTTAGATAATAGAGGACATGGAATCTAATCTCTCTACACACATACTTACCTACATATATCTACCTCTGGGGGTTTTACTGCATGCTTAACTGGAACTGTTATGGTAAATGGTAAATTATGTATTTATATAGCGCCTTTTATCGAAGGCGCTTTACAATTACATTCACCCATTCACACACACATTCATACACCAATGGTGGAGGAAACCATGCAAGGCACCAACCTGCACATCGGGAGAGGCCGGGGTTCAGCGTCTTGCTCAAGGACACTTCGACAGTAACTCTGGAGGAGCCCAGGATCGAACAGGGAACCTTCTGGTTGCCAACCGGGCCGCTCTATCGCCTGAGCCACTGCTGGCCCGTTAGGCATGCAATCAATTCTCCAGCACTTTCGAATATAGTGCATTTTCAGTCCACTCCTTGTCGTCAATCTTGCATTTAAATGCTGTTCTGTTCTATTGTAGTGACTCCACATACATTACACAGTAGTGACACACGTACGACTCCACACAATCAGGAATCAGGAATGTGTATTATAATTCATCATAATGTAAAAAGTATAACAATAAAAATAGCATTCAGCCTTGTTTAGTTGTTTAATTTTCCATGGATTCACACAGATTGTGAGGCTTCAACAGACAAACAAAAGGATTGTAGTTTTTCACAGTGTTGGACACAGACTACAGTAGGTTTGAGTGAAGGCACACAACTAGAGGATTAACCCTGAAAACTGATTTTATCAACCCAGCGTAGGCCCTATAGGCCTTTGTCAGAGGGAACAGATGTACACAACATGAAACCAACTTCATCTCTACTGTCATCGCCCAACTAACCTGAGGTCAAGTTTTAATACTAGTTAAACATCCTTCATGTTTGTCTGGGATTCAGCATTTTACACATCGTCTCTGTCGGGTGGAAACCTAATAGTAAACAGTAACTCCAAAACGGTCACTTTCCAGGATTCAAATGAATAAAATAGCAAAGGCAAGCAGATCTACAAGCTCAAGACATCTGCTGTTTTTGAACATTTTAAAAACATTTTGAAAGTGTTTCAACTACTGATTAAGAAGGCATGTTTAACATTAATTTTATTGGCTCCATTGCATTGCAGTGCCTGTCTACTCTGTTAGAACTGCGATTCCCAGAATTCAGTTTAAAGGAAAAACAAACAAACATTCAAAGTATTGCATCAGTATTCAAATTGAAAAGTAGCAAAAGTAGCAGATCAACAAGCTCGAAACGTGTCGCTTTGTGCCTCGTTTCGAGCTTGTGGATCTGCTAACTGACACTTTTGATGATTTTGTGTGACGCTGTAGTATGATCAAGTAGTTAATTCGTTGACTGCTGTTAGAACTATGATTCCCAGAATTCTCAGTTCAAAACAAAACCAGGGAAGCACCGCTCCAAATTGAATGGTGCAGGGTCCTAGCTATAGCACTAAGGATATTTAGGAAAGTAACAACAATGTTAGAAACCTACTTGTATAGGCTATGTCTAAACTATAATGTGCATAAATACAGTAACTAACGAATACATTTCCCATACATTTACGCCATTTCCGATGAGTGTTGGATGCAGACACTCAGGATCAAATATAGTGTTTTTATAGAGATGCATAATTGTTGAAAGGTTATTGTGAAAAACATACCAGTGACACATTATAACTTATAACATATTGTATAATTAAAAAATAACATATGTTTAATTGAAATGTTTACACAGTATGCCTTTAACTCAACACATTACAGATACATTCGTTTAATACTGCTACTGTATCTTGACGTTGGCAATGTTTGTAAATATGGGAGGTAAAACAGACACGTATTTTCCTTCATGATGGGGTAAGACAGTTCCTAATATCACATTTTTCCATCTGTGAATAAATTCTCTTTAAGAATATAAGTAAATAAAACCCTAATAATCTATTGACTTCAAAACTATCATGGGTGAACAGGCCTCGAATAAAACTCTCCACATTAAACGTTTCCTTATTTCATTTTAGTGCAACTCTTTCAGACTTTCCATCAAAATAGATAATCCTCTCTGCTACAAAATACACACATTATTACAATATACCAGGATTTTATAAATACTTTTTGTGTTGCTACATATGAAGCATGCCGTCACTGTAACACAATAGCTACATATGTAGTAGTAGTAGTAGTACTGCACTCGTAGAACTTGTTTAGGAGTAGTAGTAGTAGTAGTAGTAATAGTAGGACTGTGGTAGTTATTTTAGAAGTAGCAGGCTACCTCATGCATCTTGGGTAGCATTTTGAGAGAGTACAGCACGAATACGTACGCCCGCCCGCCCGCCCACCCACACACACACACACACACACACACACACACACACACACACACACACACACACACACACACACACACACACACACACACACACACACACACACACACACACACACACACACACACACACACAGGCGAAGAATACCATAAAACATAGAACTCCTCCCAAATTTGGTAATAAAACAAAAACAAACAAAACACATTCCTGGAATACCAATTACAAAAACAACCTTTTTGTTACAGTAACATCTTATTATTCTTGTTCTACTTGAGGAATCAAAGCTTTTTAAAGTACCAGCTGATAATACAACTTCCCTACTCATATGGTCCACCGAGAAATTAATAGCAATTCAGCTTTGTTCTTTTCTTTTTAATAACCGGTGTACAAGCTCGCGGCGCATTTGTAAGTTTGTAGATCGGCTATTTCTGGTGAAGAGATTTGTTGTCGCGGGAAATACTAGCGTACCTCGAATAGAGCCCTGGGCGACTTCGGTATATCGTTGTTGTCGGGCAGAAACAGCTTATCTCGATATCACGATGCAGGCTTTATTAAACAGGAGGCATTAACTAATTAAAAAGTATCATGCTGCTTTAGATTAAAATAATAATAATAATAATAGTTTGAAATGAACAAAAATCTATTTTGTGTTTGTCAGTCAGAGTATCTACATTCTTCCACCAGTCACTGCTTGGGACAGAACCACCACTACTAAAACACTCAATATTCTCTGTACAAAACCATGGACACAGAACCTACTGTATATCCAGCTACATATCAAACATAACACCCCACATCAAACACCGCCTTTACATTACAGATAATTACATTCTCATCGTTGGACGTGTGAGTGCAATGATTATGTAAACAACTTGTACACAAGAGATGGTTCTGAGTGTGTGTGTGTGTGTGTGTGTGTGTGTGTGTGTGTGTGTGTGTGTGTGTGTGTGTGTGTGTGTGTGTGTGTGTGTGTGTGTGTGTGTGTGTGTGTGCGTGCGTGCGTGCGTGCGTGCGTGCGAGACAGAGAGAGAGAGAGAGAGAGAGACCATATCAGTTTATTGAAAATCATCAATGGCCTAGTTAAATGAATGCTTCAGGAAGGAAGGTCATTAGTGGTAGGCCTATGTATATTTATATTGTATTTCAAACCCACTGTAAGCTTTACTGTAAAAAGACATTGTCCCTACAGTATGACACCCTGTTGTTCAATGCTCCAAGACCAGGGACGTGCTGGGCCTCTGATTCAGCTCGGGAAATAGAGTTGGGAGAGGCCCTCATTGCGCGCTACTCAAAGATTTGCCATTTCAGATCATGGCAAGTGACAAGCCAGTGGGACAATTACATGAGTTATATTTCGTTGTTTTCGGGTGGAAACCATGCATGTCCAAAACCGTTTGTTTTGTATTTATCATTTTTAAAATGATTTAAACTAGTGAAAACAGCCGATCTACAAGCACACAATGCCTCGGAGGTACATTTTATAGATGATAAATACAAAACGGTTTTGGACATACAAGGTTTCCACCCGACAACGACTATATGCTATAAATATAAGGTGCTGGGAGTGAAAATTATAATGTAGGGGTGCCTCGGATTAAAAAAATATTCATGGGGTGCCCTGAGACAAAAAAGTTTGGGAACCCCTGACACAGGGCTTAAGTGGTTAAAGTACAACAACATCTACACTCAGAATATACACAGACACAGCCTATAGATACTGTGTATAGGTCATTACATTTTTCTCAAAATGATTTTTGTTTTTACATTGTGAAATGATTTAAAAAAATGATTTAAAAAATGTTGCCAAAAAGAGAGAGAGAGAATTAATGCTGACATTGACGTGACTCCTTTCTAAATAATAGGACTTGTTATTGCATTGGGTTCCGCCCTCTGTTCAACTCAGTGAGTTGAGAATGGAAACACTGCCCTCATGTGGATTCTTTCATATCACACTGTAACACTGTTAGTGAACAAACACTCGGTGGGAAGGATTCCTGTCACAATATAGAGCCGTTTAACACTGTTACTGAACAAGCACTCTATAGCAATGATTACTGACACACATACTGTGATTTCCTACCTTGAGGCAGCAGTAGCAGCAGCGGCAGCAGTGTTGTTTCTCCAACACAGACTGGTTGGACTTCCTGGTCAGGTGAGCAGGCTGGGTGTGAATTCCTTGGCTACAGCGACATCTGTTGATGGGGACCTACTGATTGGTTTTATTTCACCAGACTCTACCTAGCTCCAGTGGGTTGGGGCGGCCGCGGCCGCTTCGCGGCCGCTGCCAGAGCACGCAGTCCGGCTTGGGTGCCCTCCGAGACCTCGGTGTCTGAGTCTGGAGCTCTGTGAAAAAAAAAAGAAAAGAAAAAAAGCCAGCTGCTGAGCGGGCGTGCGTGCGTGCGTGCTTGCGTGCGTTCAGTGCAATGTGAATGCATGTGACCAATTGATAGGAAGATAGATAGATACGTAATAAACATGATTTGGTACAAGCTCAACTAAAAGGAGATCCCAGTAATGTTTTTGGCTTATTTCCACAGGGAAGTCATTCATGAATGAACGAATTATTCATATAGGACTGTCATAGGTACAGTGTCATTGCCAGTACAGTTCACTGGTACAAGGTCAACTAAAAGGTGATCCTAGAAAAGACTAAGTCAGGGGGAAACAATTTAAAAAATAAAACAATAAAAACAGCCGATCTACAAGGCTGCATGTGGGCTTGTGGATCAGCTGTTTTGGGTAAATGTGGGTTTGTATTGACCCCTTTATCGAGTGATTGATTGAAGACTTTACGACAAGTTTCATGACAGTACAGTTCACTGGTACAAGCTCAACTAAAAGGAGCTTTATTTATTGAATGAATTATTTCCCTGTCTCCACACCAGGCCCAACTGCGCCGCCACTGACTGATAAATTGCGACCGTCGGGTCGCAGTTACTATCGAAACCTCGACCGGCTGTCTGTCTGTCCGTCACACTTTTGCCCTGCTCATATCTCTGCAACCGCTTTCCCGATCCGTGCCAAATTTGGCACACACAGTCCTTGCCTGCCAAACTACGATTCTCACATGGCCCTCCTCTTCTAGCGCCACCATGAGGCCAAAACTCATTCTGGACACTGCTCCTACAAATCTTGCCCTAAAATCACACAAATCGGTACACACTTGCTCTACGCTCATGTCATCAACATGGATCTGTCCCATGTAGCGCCACCTTCAGGACGATTTTTTTAAACCCATTTTTGGACACTACTCCTACAGATTTTGCCCTAAAATCACGCAAATCGCTACGCAGTCAGTATATATTAGGGAGTCTTACTGGTTTAATTATTTATTTCCCGACTATGTTTCCGAGACTGATTATTTATTTATTTATTTCCCGACTATGTTTCCGAGACTGATTATTTATTTATTTATTTATTTCCTGACTGTTTCCGAGACTGATTATTTATGTAATTAATTATTTATTTATTTCCGCCCCTGGACTCCGCCCCCCCCCCAGGCGTCTGCCTATCGATCGGCTGGGCTTTAAAGAGCCATAACTCCGGTTTGCAGCGTGCTACCGTCTCCAAACTCGCTTTCTGGCTTCTCGTGTTACTGGTATTAAATACCACATACAAGCTCACGGAAGCTCCATCCAACTTCTGCGCAATGCATTATGGGATGTTGGAAAGTTGTGGATACTAGCAACAGAGTATTTAAATAAATAAATAAATATATAATGAATGAACGAACACATGAATAAATAAATAAATAAACAAAGAAAGTGTGTGTGTGTGTGTGTGTGTGTGTGTGTGCATGCATGCGTGCGTGCGTGCGTGCGTAATTACTGCCTCCTCGTTAAGAACCCCACACATTTAGGCAAATTCTTTCTTTCTTTCTTCCTTCCTTCCTTCCTTCCTTCCTTCCTTCCTGTAAATGAGGCCGCATGACAAGCGTTCTCGTCACCGCGCTGACGGGGTAATTACACGCAAATACAAGGGGTGGAGTCGAACTTAACGAGTGGGCGTGGTTTCAACTACAAGCTCACAACGCGTCGCATCAAGACGCGTTGTGAGCTTGTAGATCTGCTATTAACGAGTGGGCGTGGTTTCAACAAGAGGGAGGACTCTGACTTAACGAGTGGGCCTAACGTAATGAGTTTTGTGGGCGTCGCACGCATTAAATATGTAAATTAAGCCGACTTATGCAAATGGGGGGGCGGGGCATGGTTTGGAAATGCGTGTGGGCGTGGTGCGTGCGTGCGTGTGCGCCTCAATTAATTAATTAATTAATTAATTAACTCATTCTGAGCCCAGGACATTAACGGATTAGGGGGTCCAGAGTGCCCCCTCCCGGCCCCATTAACGGCCGCTGTCTTATTTTGAAGGCCAGAAGTCTAGACCGGAAGTACTTCCGGTCTGACGTCATCGGATCGTGCGCCGGAACCGATGCGTGTCCACGTGGAGTTGTGTAATGGCCGACCGGGAGCTTTTATAACTGTGTAAAATAAGCGAGCATCTGCCTCCATCCTAGCTTCTAAAGTGTAGTTTTGAGATAATGGACATTAAAGATGAGATCGGCCGTCCACCTCAATGTTATGGGATGACTATTGTGTGCTCGTGGAGCCGTGATGATGACAAATCAGCGCGGATTTCGTCTCCGGAGCGTCGGCCATTGTACTAGGTATTTTTACTCGCCGTTACAGTAATATATTACTTTTCCCGCGACATCGCGTGGATGGCACTATAGATACTCTATTACTTTTCCCGCGACATCGCGGGGTTGGCTTTTAATGAGTTAATTAATTAACTGCCTCCTCGTTAAGAACCCCGTAAATTTAGGCAAATTCATTTTCTTTCTTTCTTTCTTTCTTTCTTTCTTTCTTTCTTTCTTTCTTCCTTCCTTCTAAATAAATACATAATTAAATAGCGGGGGTCCCCGAGGGTGTCATCGCGTGCGGGGCGGCGAGCCTGATTATTATGTAAATGAGGCTGCATTAATTATGTAAATGAGGTCGGGGTGTGGTCTGCATTAATTATGTAAATGAGGCTGTTAAGTGGCGTTTCCCAGCGCGTAAAAAATTTAGACGACCGTATGTAAATGAAGGGGAGGAGCTTAGTCGACGTATGCAAATTGGGGTCGGGGCATGGTTTGGAAATGCGTTTGGGTATGGTTCGCATACATTATGCTCGCATACATTATGCTAATGAGGGCGTTAAGGTGGGTTTCCCAGCGCGTAAAAAATGCAGACGACCGTATGTAAATGAAGGGGAGGAGCTTAGTCGACATATGAAAATTGGGGGCGGTGCATGGTTTGGAAATGTGTGTGGGTGTGGTTCGCATAAATTATGCTAATGAGGCTGTTAAGTGGCGTTTCCCAGCGCGTAAAATATGCAGACGACCGTATGTAAATGAAGGGGAGGAGCATAGGCGACGTATGCAAATTGGGGGCGGGGCATGGTTTGGAAATGCGTGTGGGCGTGGTTTGCAGACATTATGCTCGCATACATTATGCTAATGAGGGCGTTAAGGTGTGTTTCCCAGCGCGTAAAAAATGCAGACGACCGTATGTAAATGAAGGGGAGGAGCTTAGTCGACGTATGAAAATTGGGGGCGGTGCATGGTTTGGAAATGTGTGTGGGTGTGGTTCGCATAAATTATGCTAATGAGGCTGTTAAGTGGCGTTTCCCAGCGCGTAAAATATGCAGACGACCGTATGTAAATGAAGGGGAGGAGCATAGGCGACGTATGCAAATTGGGGGCGGGGCATGGTTTGGAAATGCGTGTGGGCGTGGTTTGCAGACATTATGCTCGCATACATTATGCTAATGAGGGCGTTAAGGTGTGTTTCCCAGCGCGTAAAAAATGCAGACGACCGTATGTAAATGAAGGGGAGGAGCTTAGTCGACGTATGAAAATTGGGGGCGGTGCATGGTTTGGAAATGTGTGTGGGTGTGGTTCGCATAAATTATGCTAATGAGGCTGTTAAGTGGCGTTTCCCAGCGCGTAAAATATGCAGACGACCGTATGTAAATGAAGGGGAGGAGCATAGGCGACGTATGCAAATTGGGGGCGGGGCATGGTTTGGAAATGCGTGTGGGCGTGGTTTGCAGACATTATGCTCGCATACATTATGCTAATGAGGGTGTTAAGGTAGGTTTCCCAGCGCGTAAAAAATTTAGATGACCGTATGTAAATGAAGGGGAGGAGCTTAGTCGATGTATGCAAATTGGGGGCGGGGCATGGTTTGGAAATGCGTTTGGGTATGGTTCGCATACATTATGCTCGCATACATTATGCTAATGAGGGCGTTAAGGTGGGTTTCCCAGCGCGTAAAAAATGCAGACGACCGTATGTAAATGAAGGGGAGGAGCTTAGTCGACGTATGAAAATTGGGGGCGGTGCATGGTTTGGAAATGTTTGTGGGTGTGGTTCGCATAAATTATGCTAATGAGGCTGTTAAGTGGCGTTTCCCAGCGCGTAAAATATGCAGACGACCGTATGTAAATGAAGGGGAGGAGCATAGGCGACGTATGCAAATTTGGGGCGGGGCATGGTTTGGAAATGCGTGTGGGCGTGGTTTGCAGACATTATGCTCGCATACATTATGCTAATGAGGGTGTTAAGGTAGGTTTCCCAGCGCGTAAAAAATTTAGATGACCGTATGTAAATGAAGGGGAGGAGCTTAGTCGATGTATGCAAATTGGGGGCGGGGCATGGTTTGGAAATGCGTTTGGGTATGGTTCGCATACATTATGCTCGCATACATTATGCTAATGAGGGCGTTAAGGTGGGTTTCCCAGCGCGTAAAAAATGCAGACGACTGTATGTAAATGAAGGGGAGGAGCTTAGTCGACGTATGCAAATTGGGGGCGGGGCATGGTTTGGAAATGCGTTTGGGTATGGTTCGCATACATTATGCTCGCATACATTATGCTAATGAGGGCGTTAAGGTGGGTTTCCCAGCGCGTAAAAAATGCAGACGACCGTATGTAAATGAAGGGGAGGAGCTTAGTCGACGTATGAAAATTGGGGGCGGTGCATGGTTTGGAAATGTGTGTGGGTGTGGTTCGCATAAATTATGCTAATGAGGCTGTTAAGTGGCGTTTCCCAGCGCGTAAAATATGCAGACGACCGTATGTAAATGAAGGGGAGGAGCATAGGCGACGTATGCAAATTGGGGCTGGTGCATGGTTTGGAAATGCGTGTGGGCGTGTTGCGCATACATTATGCTTGCATACATTATGCTAATGAGGGCGTTAAGGTGGGTTTCCCAGGGCTTAAAAAATACAGATGACCGTAGTGAGCATTCGTTCCACGAACGCATTCATTCAATGAATGAATGAATAAATAAATAAAGTGCACGTGCACACACGTGTGTGCGTGCTTGCGTGCGTGCGTGCGTGCGTGCGTGCGTGCGTGCGAGCGAATGCACGTGCACGCACGCACGCACGCACGCACGCACGCACGCACGCACACTTTATTATTTATTCATTCATTCACGCACGCACACACGCATGCACACTTTATTTTTTAATTAATTCATGAATACATGAATCTTGCAAGCACATTCCCACTAGGTCAAGGAACAGATGCCTCCCTTCTCACATTGGCCTGTTATAGCGCCACCAGCGGGTCAACTTTTGCATAACACATTTTTGGAACAAAATGCCTCAAATCATGCATGCAGCTAATTTCAGTAACGTCAAAGAGAGCACTGCCTGCGATCTTGACATTTTGTACTTTTATAGACATTGTTTTCTGGCTTGAAGCGAGCCCACAATTGTTTCGAAGGAACAATATTTTCTAGTTTCCATATGATATGCACATGTATTCAGGGGCGTAACTACCGCTGACGCGTGATTGGAAATGACACCCGGGCTCCAGGGAAACCCCGCCCACTGAAGCTTTTGATTGGCTGAAGCGGAGCTAGGGAGCGCTCCATTGTAGTCGCTTGGACAGGGCGTTTATCGTGGGCTTGCCCAGGCCGTAACGATTGCATTCACCACGGCTTCGTAACTCGCGCGGCGCTCCGCCGGCCGCGCGGCCCTGGCCCGCTCTTCGCGGCCGCTCTTCGCGGCCACTCGCGCCTGCGGCGCTCGGGGGCGAAGAGCAGGACCAAGGTCCGCTGGCCTGCGCGCCGCTTGCAGTGTCGTGGACAATCGAGCGGCTCCGCCTGGAGCCCGGGTGTCATTTCCAAATACGCACCGCTGACGCAGCCGGCGCAAGCGCATTAGGGCCCGTGACGTCCAGGGGCACACGCAGGTGGAGGAGAAAAAATAAATAATCTAATAATAACAATGTATACAGACGGAGCCGCTTCTGTCCTGATCTGTTGCATCTATTTCCTGTAGTAGGCTGCTACCATTTCAAAATAAAACATGTGTTGAATGATCACTTTACAAATATCCAATACAATGACTCTTGTTTTGAAATGTCCACTGGTATGATAGGAAGCTATGACAGGGCCCCTTAGTGCTGCTGACGGAACACAGGCTGAAGAGACGTTCTGAACTTCTGAAGTAAAAACAACACTCTCGGGCATTATGGAATATAAAGTTTCAACACACGACTTTGGGGAACAGTTAATATTTGCCATGCTCTCTAAAACCAAGACACTGTGGAATATGGAACAAAACGTGCCCAACTGGTCTTGTTGTTGTCATCCACCTTACTTTAGCAGGTGAGTTAAGTAATTAATATAAATAATGCTGGTTTGCAGTGATGCATCACTGTCAATTAAGCTGTGTGCTGTCATTAATGTAGGCCTAGTTGTCTTAATGGATGATATTTATAATGCTGTTTTGGAAAAACGGCGTGGTGATGTTTGTAGTGTGAAGACTAATGTCAGAGTTGTTGTGTTGGAGTGCCATAGGGAAGAGTTCATTAGCACCAGAGAGAGATGGAGACAGTGAGACACTACTTGGTTGGGCTACATATTGTCATGAATTAGATGGCGAGTGTGTAGATGTCTTCTGTTGGAGCCTGGTGTCCCGCATTTGCGCTGTCTGCATTTGCGCTGTAGAAAAAAGGTGGTGGTTGTTGTTGTTGTTGTTGTTGTTGTTGTTGTGGGGCACTTGGTGAAAATCTCGCATCGGGGCACACCGGGGGCTAGTTTCGCCACTGTGTATGTCCAAAATTTTTATTTATTTAAACTAGTCAAAACAGCCGATCTACAAGCACACAACGCCTAGCGGTGCGAGGCGTTGTGTGCTTGTAGATCTGCTGTTTTCACTACTTTTTGTGCAAACAGTAAAATTTTTACTTTTGTGCAAACAGTTTCATTTTTTCCTAATGGCCCGGCCTGGACCGACCGATAATGAACCGGCCGTTCGGGAGTTGTCCCGCTTTTCCCAATGGCCAGCACGTCCCTGTCCAAGACTCATGCTAATCAACCACCCCTTACATAACTATACACTAGGCTACAGCAGGGGTGTTCAAAGTGCAGCCCAGGGCCCAAATGCGTCCAGAGGATTCATTTTATCATTTCATTCCTAAATTGTATTATAAATGGCCCGCCAGCACAGTCAGACAAGAATATTTTGCCTGTTGTCTCATTCTGAAGGGGTCAAAGAAAGGCTATTTTATTGTAGCCTATTTTTTAGCTTGCACGTCTGTTTACAGTTATTTGTGTGTTATTTGTTCAGCGCGAAGAACTTCTGGGGACTCATGTTAGTTCAGAGCACACAGATAGTTAAATAAAATCGTTTAAATGCGATGCATATACTCTATGTGACATTGTATGGTCCGACCGAAAGTACATTATGTCAGGCGATAGTCAGTCCTTGGGTACATTTTCTAATGTGGGCCCCCTTTGAAAAACAGTTTGACACCCTTGCACTACAGAGTCATTATGTAGTATTAACATCTGTGTGTGTACTCACTGTAATGCTTAAATAGCCTTGCTTTTACTACTCAATAAGTCTGCTTTGTTTATAGCTTGTTTCTGACACACATGTTGTTTTTAATGCTGTGAGAAGCACATTTTAACTATTTTAAAAACGTCTATAATAGTTATAATCCTAATGATTATTATCATTATTACATTTAACATTTTTCTTTGTGAAAATGCATTTTGCTTCACCTCAGCTCTCAAAGAAAATGTCAAACTGTTCCTTGATCCAGAGTTTGAGCACAGGACAGCATAGAGTTTATGATTCTCTGCCTTGCTCAAAGACTCATCTGCAGGGCAGACCAGGGAGTTAAACCAATTACTAGTAATAAATGTTCAGAATATTCTGTTATTGATGTGAGAGGGTTAATAACATTACTAAGAGGAAGACTAATCCTATGTTTGGTCCCGAGAGCTTATTCTGCGGTTACTTTATAAATATGTGGCAATAGCGTCGCCCGGTGGCCACACTAAACTACTGCAAGGAAAATCTGAGCATAATGTCCATCCCTCCATAAGTGCAGTATTCTTTTGCTTTTATTTATACAAAACCAATTAAGGTTATAGAGAAACCTTATATTCATTGTTTTGTTGCTTTAGAGTTTTTAATTTAAAGAGAATGGTTATACATTACTATGTTTTATCCGTCTGTCTGTCTGTCTGTCTGACTGAGATACATAAAGTGGTTCCTGTGTAAATAAGCTGTAAGGCTTTCTAGGATCTCCTTTTAGATGACCAGTGATTTGTGCTGTCATGAAACTGTACTTTTTTCTATTGCAAACTGTTAATAAACTCTTCAATCAATCAATCAATCAATGAACAAGAAAACCAAGAAAGGTTTGAATTCAAAGCTTTGACTTACATGACATCTTTGTGGAATGTGTAGCTTTGCTGAGATGTGATGCTGATGCTTGCAACAGGACAGTTTCTCCTACAATCATTAACATTTCATGTTAGAATGTTGTCTTTAGACAATGTCAACCAAACACAACAATAAAATAATCATTTTCTTTTTTTAGTTGTTAAACCTTCCATGGAACCACACAGATTGTGAAACTTCAACAGACAAACAAAAGGATTGTAGTTTTTCCACAGTGTTGCGCTGCGAGGTGTTGAGAGCTTGTAGATCGGCTATTTTCAAATATGTTTGTTGTAGAGCTAGAAAAAAAGAGCAGAGCAAGTACCACGTGATACAAAGTATGGACAAATAAAGTGGTTAAATGTCTGAAAAAACACATTAACATGAATCCAACCTAGACTGACGAGAGTGCTGTCAAACAAGTCTATGAAATCTATCTATGAAATCGATGAAAATCTGCAACACATTTTATACCACATGTCGAGGGGGTCCCTGCTTCATCTCTCTCTCAGCTAAGGGGTCCTTGGCCTGAAAACGTTGAAGACCCCTGAACTAGAGGATAAACCCTACAAACTAACTTCGTCAAAAATGGGGGATCAGAGGGAACAGAGATGTACACAACATGAAACCAACTTCATCTCTACTGACTCCACAGCAGTACAGCTACTGTATAGTAATGTCATCATCCAACTAACTTGAGGTCAAGCCTTTACGTGTCTGGTTAATCCTGCATATTTGGGATTCTACATACATCTACATAATCTACATATTCTACTCCAGTCATTCTCAACCCTTTGTATTTCTGGGACCCTCAGTTTGATATCCATCAGACCACAGATCCCCATTTGATACCATGCTTATCCCAGGGACCTCAGTCTACTGTAAAATCCTCAGTATTTTATTCTAACTCTGAGAAAAAATGCAACCAAATGAACCCATAGCTGTCACACGCAGACAGTGGAAGAATACTGTAAACCTATTAATGCAGGTCATTGTTACCCAGTGGAAAGTCAGTACACTCTGGACACTAAATCAAGTCAAGGACCTGAGAGTTCCAGCATGTGGTTTGATAAGAACTGACACATTACTAAATGTCTGCTTCTGAACAGAGTGGCTGGGAATATATCTAATGTAATCAGCTGTCGTTGTTTTAAAACTATGTTGTAGGGTTGTTTTTCTGGTTTAAAGGGAGTTTTAAAATTTGCCATGAGATGTTCAGCTAAATGACATGATCAAAAATAGTTTTGTTTGTATGTTCATCTTCGTCTGTCTAAAGGTGTTTGTGTCGAGACCAGCATTCATTGTCCCCTGATGACTGATCTGACAACACAAAATGTCAGGCAATGTAAAATAACCATCTTTTTAAAGTTGTATATAGTTTATTTTATTTTCACTTTCTTAATGCGAGTGTCTGCCAATCTGTCTTTGGATCTTTCCACATAATTGTGCTGCAGATATTTAATGTCAGGTAAATGATTGACAATATTTGCAAGAAAAATAACCTCTCTCTCTCTCTCTCTCTCTCTCTCTCTCTGCAGTACAGGTACATACTGTACTGTACAGAAGTCAAGATATTATGGTGTTACATACAGTAGTCAGGCTGGGGATGGCTGTGTTGTCACAGAGTTTGAACTCGGTGACAGAGAGTACAGGAGCGTGCTGAGCACACAGCTATGAGGGAGTCCAATAATGCAGTCAGTCAAAATGCTGGCAAGTGGCAACCCATTTGGTAAAAAAATAAAATAAATACAGTGTAAATATGTAAGCATATGGGTCATATATATGGGGGTATTCATGGTGCTAATAGCTTCCATACAGATCACGTTCAACCCAGAGTAAAGTCAAACAAAGGGTCAAACTCGTTTTCCTGCTATACCACCAAAATGTGGAACGCCTTACCGAAGGCCTTAAAGGAGTGTAGACTGGTAAAAACAAACCTAACCCAGCCAACCTAGCCCAGCCCCTACCCTGACCCTTCTTTGTAATTATACTGTATATATTTTTTGCACTGTTATTTTCCTTTTTTTTCTTTCTTTCTGACTATATCTACTGCATAGTACTGTGTTCTATCCGTCTGTGATTCAATGTTATATGAGCCAAGTGCTTACTAGGAACTCCTTTTAGTTGACCTTGTACCAGTTAACTGTACTGTCATGAAACTGTAAAATTTCCTATGCAAACTTCTAATAAAGTCTTCAATCAATCAAACCATGGACACAATGTACATACTGTACAGTACATACATGCACACTAACATGAACACATAAACACACACATTATGGACATTCCACAAGTATGGAAAGGACATTTCTCTCTTTTAAAGACCCCTTTAAATGTAGAATTAGATAATAGACATACCTTTTATAGAGCTGAAGTACCTTGGGCAGGGTGTTTTAATTGTGGTGTATATTTATGCATTGTCTTGAATGTAGGCATTGACCCGAGCAAAACAATTTTCCCTTGTGGATAATAGAGGACATGGAATCTAATCTCTCTAGTCTCTACACACATACTTACCTACATACCGTATATCTACCTCTGGGGGTTTTACTGCATGCTTAACTGGAACTGTTATGGTAAATGGTAAATTATGTATTTATATAGCGCCTTTTATCGAAGGCGCTTTACAATTACATTCACCCATTCACACACACACATTCATACACCAATGGTGGAGGAAACCATGCAAGGCACCAACCTGCACATCGGGAGAGGTCAGGGTTCAGCGTCTTGCTCAAGGACACTTCGACAGTAACTCTGGAGGAGCCCAGGATCGAACAGGGAACCTTCTGGTTGCCAACCGGGCCGCTCTATCGCCTGAGCCACTGCTGGCCCGTTAGGCATGCAATCAATTCTCCAGCACTTTCGAACATAGTGCATTTTCAGTCCACTCCTTGTCGTCAATCTTGCATTTAAATGCTGTTCTGTTCTATTGTAGTGACTCCACATACAGTACACAGTAGTGACACACGTACGACTCCACACAATCAGGAATCAGGAATGTGTATTATAATTCATCATAATGTAAAAAGTATAACAATAAAAATAGCATTCAGCCTTGTTTAGTTGTTTAATTTTCCATGGATTCACACAGATTGTGAGGCTTCAACAGACAAACAAAAGGATTGTAGTTTTTCACAGTGTTGGACACAGACTACAGTAGGTTTGAGTGAAGGCACACAACTAGAGGATTAACCCTGAAAAGTGATTTTATCAACCCAGCGTAGGCCAGATGTACACAACATGAAACCAACTTCATCTCTACTGTCATCGCCCAACTAACCTGAGGTCAAGTTTTAATACTAGTTAAACATCCTTCATGTTTGTCTGGGATTCAGCATTTTACACATCGTCTCTGTCGGGTGGAAACCTAATAGTAAACAGTATCTCCAAAACTGTCACTTTCCAGGATTCAAATGAAAAAAAAAATAGCAAAGGCAAGCAGATCTACAAGCTCAAGACATCTGCTGTTTTTGAACATTTTAAAAACATTTTGAAAGTGTTTCAACTACTGATTAAGAAGGCATGTTTAACATTAATTTTATTGGCTCCATTGCATTGCAGTGCCTGTCTACTCTGTTAGAACTGCGATTCCCAGAATTCAGTTTAAAGGAAAAACAAACAAACATTCAAAGTATTGCATCAGTATTCAAATTGAAAAGTAGCAAAAGTAGCAGATCAACAAGCTCGAAACGTGTCGCTTTGTGCCTCGTTTCGAGCTTGTGGATCTGCTAACTGCCACTTTTGATGATTTTGTGTGACGCTGTAGTATGATCAAGTAGTTAATTCGTTGACTGCTGTTAGAACTATGATTCCCAGAATTCTCAGTTCAAAACAAAACCAGGGGAGCGCCGCTCCAAAATGAATGGTGCAGGGTCCTAGCTATAGCACTAAGGATATTTAGGAAAGTAACAACAATGTTAGAAACCTACTTGTATAGGCTATGTCTAAAATGTGCATAAATACAGTAACTAACGAATACATTTCCCATACATTTACACCTTTTCCGATGAGTGTTGGATGCAGACACTCAGGATCAAATATAGTGTTTTTATAGAGATGCATAATTGTTGAAAGGTTATTGTGAAAAACATACCAGTGACACATTATAACTTATAACATATTGTATAATTAAAAAATAACTTATGTTTAATTGAAATGTTTACACAGTATGCCTTTAACTCAACACATTACAGATACATTCCTTTAATACTGCTACTGTATCTTGACGTTGGCAATGTTTGTAAACATGGGAGGTAAAACAGACACGTATGTTCCTTCGTGACGGGGTAAGACAGTTCCTAATATCACATTTTTCCATCTGTGAATAAATTCTCTTTAAGAATATAAGTAAATAAAACCCTAATAATCTATTGACTTCAAAACCATCATGGGTGAACAGGCCTCGAATAAAACTCTCCACATTAAACGTTTCCTTATTTCATTTTAGTGCAACTCTTTCAGACTTTCCATCAAAATAGATAATCCTCTCTGCTACAAAATACACACATTATTACAATATACCAGGATTTTATAAATACTTTTTGTGTTGCTACATATGAAGCATGCTGTCACTGTAACACAATAGCTACATATGTAGTAGTAGTAGTAGTAGTAGTAGTAGTACTGCACTCGTAGAACTTGTTTAGGAGTAGTAGTAGTAGTAGTAGTAATAGTAGGACTGTGGTAGTTATTTTAGAAGTAGCAGGCTACCTCATGCATCTTGGGTAGCATTTTGAGAGAGTACAGCACGAATACGTACACACGCACACACATCCACACCCACACCCACACACACACACACACACACACACACACACACACACACACACACAGGCGAAGAATACCATAAAACATAGAACTCCTCCCAAATTTGGTAATAAAACAAAAACAAACAAAACACATTCCTGGAATACCAATTACAAAAACAACCTTTTTGTTACAGTAACATCTTATTATTCTTGTTCTACTTGAGGAATCAAAGCTTTTTAAAGTACCAGCTGATAATACAACTTCCCTACTCATATGGTCCACGAGAAATTAATAGCAATTCAGCTTTGTTCTTTTCTTTTTAATAACCAGTGTACAAGCTCGCGGCGCATTTGTAAGTTTGTAGATCGGCTATTTCCGGTGAAGAGATTTGTTGTCGCGGGAAATACTAGCATACCTCGAATAGAGCCCTGGGCGACTTCGGTATATCGTTGTTGTCAGGCAGAAACAGCTTATCTCGATATCACGATGCAGGCTTTATTAAACAGGAGGCATTAACTAATTAAAAAGTATCATGCTGCTTTAGATTAAAATAATAATAATAATAATAGTTTGAAATGAACCAAAATCTATTTTGTGTTTGTCAGTCAGAGTATCTACATTCTTCCACCAGTCACTGCTTGGGACAGAACCACCACTACTAAAACACTCAATATTATCTCTGTACAAAACCATGGACACAGAACCTACTGTATATCCAGCTACATATCAAACATAACACCCCACATCAAACACCGCCTTTACATTACAGATAATTACATTCTCATCGTTGGACGTGTGAGTGCAATGATTATGTAAACAACTTGTACACAAGAGATGGTTCTGAGTGTGTGTGTGTGTGTGTGTGTGTGTGTGTGTGTGTGTGTGTGTGTGTGTGTGTGTGTGTGTGTGTGTGTGTGTGTGTGTGTGTGTGTGTGTGTGTGTGTGTGTGTGTGTGTGCGTGCGTGCGTGCGTGCGTGCGAGACAGAGAGAGAGAGAGAGAGAGACCATATCAGTTTATTGAAAATCATCAATGGCCTAGTTAAATGAATGCTTCAGGAAGGAAGGTCATTAGTGGTAGGCCTATGTATATTTATATTGTATTTCAAACCCACTGTAAGCTTTACTGTAAAAAGACATTGTCCCTACAGTATGACACCCTGTTGTTCAATGCTCCAAGACCAGGGACGTGCTGGGCCTCTGATTCAGCTCGGGAAATAGAGTTGGGAGAGGCCCTCATTGCGCGCTACTCAAAGATTTGCCATTTCAGATCATGGCAAGTGACAAGCCAGTGGGACAATTACATGAGTTATATTTCGTTGTTTTCGGGTGGAAACCATGCATGTCCAAAACCGTTTGTTTTGTATTTATCATTTTTAAAATGATTTAAACTAGTGAAAACAGCCGATCTACAAGCACACAATGCCTCGGAGGTACATTTTATAGATGATAAATACAAAACGGTTTTGGACATACAAGGTTTCCACCCGACAACGACTATATGCTATAAATATAAGGTGCTGGGAGTGAAAATTATAATGTAGGGGTGCCTCGGATTAAAAAAATATTCATGGGGTGCCCTGAGACAAAAAAGTTTGGGAACCCCTGACACAGGGCTTAAGTGGTTAAAGTACAACAACATCTACACTCAGAATATACACAGACACAGCCTATAGATACTGTGTATAGGTCATTACATTTTTCTCAAAATGATTTTTGTTTTTACATTGTGAAATGATTTAAAAAAATGATTTAAAAAATGTTGCCAAAAAGAGAGAGAGAGAATTAATGCTGACATTGACGTGACTCCTTTCTAAATAATAGGACTTGTTATTGCATTGGGTTCCGCCCTCTGTTCAACTCAGTGAGTTGAGAATGGAAACACTGCCCTCATGTGGATTCTTTCATATCACACTGTAACACTGTTAGTGAACAAACACTCGGTGGGAAGGATTCCTGTCACAATATAGAGCCGTTTAACACTGTTACTGAACAAGCACTCTATAGCAATGATTACTGACACACATACTGTGATTTCCTACCTTGAGGCAGCAGTAGCAGCAGCGGCAGCAGTGTTGTTTCTCCAACACAGACTGGTTGGACTTCCTGGTCAGGTGAGCAGGCTGGGTGTGAATTCCTTGGCTACAGCGACATCTGTTGATGGGGACCTACTGATTGGTTTTATTTCACCAGACTCTACCTAGCTCCAGTGGGTTGGGGCGGCCGCGGCCGCTTCGCGGCCGCTGCCAGAGCACGCAGTCCGGCTTGGGTGCCCTCCGAGACCTCGGTGTCTGAGTCTGGAGCTCTGTGAAAAAAAAAAGAAAAGAAAAAAAGCCAGCTGCTGAGCGGGCGTGCGTGCGTGCGTGCGTGCTTGCGTGCGTTCAGTGCAATGTGAATGCATGTGACCAATTGATAGGAAGATAGATAGATACGTAATAAACATGATTTGGTACAAGCTCAACTAAAAGGAGATCCCAGTAATGTTTTTGGCTTATTTCCACAGGGAAGTCATTCATGAATGAACGAATTATTCATATAGGACTGTCATAGGTACAGTGTCATTGCCAGTACAGTTCACTGGTACAAGGTCAACTAAAAGGTGATCCTAGAAAAGACTAAGTCAGGGGGAAACAATTTAAAAAATAAAACAATAAAAACAGCCGATCTACAAGGCTGCATGTGGGCTTGTGGATCAGCTGTTTTGGGTAAATGTGGGTTTGTATTGACCCCTTTATCGAGTGATTGATTGAAGACTTTACGACAAGTTTCATGACAGTACAGTTCACTGGTACAAGCTCAACTAAAAGGAGCTTTATTTATTGAATGAATTATTTCCCTGTCTCCACACCAGGCCCAACTGCGCCGCCACTGACTGATAAATTGCGACCGTCGGGTCGCAGTTACTATCGAAACCTCGACCGGCTGTCTGTCTGTCCGTCACACTTTTGCCCTGCTCATATCTCTGCAACCGCTTTCCCGATCCGTGCCAAATTTGGCACACACAGTCCTTGCCTGCCAAACTACGATTCTCACATGGCCCTCCTCTTCTAGCGCCACCATGAGGCCAAAACTCATTCTGGACACTGCTCCTACAAATCTTGCCCTAAAATCACACAAATCGGTACACACTTGCTCTACGCTCATGTCATCAACATGGATCTGTCCCATGTAGCGCCACCTTCAGGACGATTTTTTTAAACCCATTTTTGGACACTACTCCTACAGATTTTGCCCTAAAATCACGCAAATCGCTACGCAGTCAGTATATATTAGGGAGTCTTACTGGTTTAATTATTTATTTCCCGACTATGTTTCCGAGACTGATTATTTATTTATTTATTTCCCGACTATGTTTCCGAGACTGATTATTTATTTATTTATTTATTTCCTGACTGTTTCCGAGACTGATTATTTATGTAATTAATTATTTATTTATTTCCGCCCCTGGACTCCGCCCCCCCCCCAGGCGTCTGCCTATCGATCGGCTGGGCTTTAAAGAGCCATAACTCCGGTTTGCAGCGTGCTACCGTCTCCAAACTCGCTTTCTGGCTTCTCGTGTTACTGGTATTAAATACCACATACAAGCTCACGGAAGCTCCATCCAACTTCTGCGCAATGCATTATGGGATGTTGGAAAGTTGTTGATACTAGCAACAGAGTATTTAAATAAATAAATAAATATATAATGAATGAACGAACACATGAATAAATAAATAAATAAACAAAGAAAGTGTGTGTGTGTGTGTGTGTGTGTGTGTGTGTGTGCATGCATGCGTGCGTGCGTGCGTGCGTAATTACTGCCTCCTCGTTAAGAACCCCACACATTTAGGCAAATTCTTTCTTTCTTTCTTCCTTCCTTCCTTCCTTCCTTCCTTCCTTCCTGTAAATGAGGCCGCATGACAAGCGTTCTCGTCACCGCGCTGACGGGTAATTACACGCAAATACAAGGGGTGGAGTCGAACTTAACGAGTGGGCGTGGTTTCAACTACAAGCTCACAACGCGTCGCATCAAGACGCGTTGTGAGCTTGTAGATCTGCTATTAACGAGTGGGCGTGGTTTCAACAAGAGGGAGGACTCTGACTTAACGAGTGGGCCTAACGTAATGAGTTTTGTGGGCGTCGCACGCATTAAATATGTAAATTAAGCCGACTTATGCAAATGGGGGGGCGGGGCATGGTTTGGAAATGCGTGTGGGCGTGGTGCGTGCGTGCGTGTGCGCCTCAATTAATTAATTAATTAATTAATTAACTCATTCTGAGCCCAGGACATTAACGGATTAGGGGGTCCAGAGTGCCCCCTCCCGGCCCCATTAACGGCCGCTGTCTTATTTTGAAGGCCAGAAGTCTAGACCGGAAGTACTTCCGGTCTGACGTCATCGGATCGTGCGCCGGAACCGATGCGTGTCCACGTGGAGTTGTGTAATGGCCGACCGGGAGCTTTTATAACTGTGTAAAATAAGCGAGCATCTGCCTCCATCCTAGCTTCTAAAGTGTAGTTTTGAGATAATGGACATTAAAGATGAGATCGGCCGTCCACCTCAATGTTATGGGATGACTATTGTGTGCTCGTGGAGCCGTGATGATGACAAATCAGCGCGGATTTCGTCTCCGGAGCGTCGGCCATTGTACTAGGTATTTTTACTCGCCGTTACAGTAATATATTACTTTTCCCGCGACATCGCGTGGATGGCACTATAGATACTCTATTACTTTTCCCGCGACATCGCGGGGTTGGCTTTTAATGAGTTAATTAATTAACTGCCTCCTCGTTAAGAACCCCGTAAATTTAGGCAAATTCATTTCCTTTCTTTCTTTCTTTCTTTCTTTCTTTCTTTCTTTCTTTCTTTCTTTCTTTCTTTCTTTCTTTCTTTCTTTCTTTCTTTCTTTCTTTCTTTCTTTCTTTCTTTCTTTCTTTCTTTCTTTCTTTCTTTCTTTCTTTCTTCCTTCCTTCCTTCCTTCCTTCCTTCCTTCCTTCCTTCCTTCCTTCCTTCCTTCCTTCTAAATAAATACATAATTAAATAGCGGGGGTCCCCGAGGGTGTCATCGCGTGCGGGGCGGCGAGCCTGATTATTATGTAAATGAGGCTGCATTAATTATGTAAATGAGGTCGGGGTGTGGTCTGCATTAATTATGTAAATGAGGCTGTTAAGTGGCGTTTCCCAGCGCGTAAAAAATTTAGACGACCGTATGTAAATGAAGGGGAGGAGCTTAGTCGACGTATGCAAATTGGGAGCGGGGCATGGTTTGGAAATGCGTTTGGGTATGGTTCGCATACATTATGCTCGCATACATTATGCTAATGAGGGCGTTAAGGTGGGTTTCCCAGCGCGTAAAAAATGCAGACGACCGTATGTAAATGAAGGGGAGGAGCTTAGTCGACGTATGCAAATTGGGGGCGGGGCATGGTTTGGAAATGCGTTTGGGTATGGTTCGCATACATTATGCTCGCATACATTATGCTAATGAGGGCGTTAAGGTGGGTTTCCCAGCGCGTAAAAAATGCAGACGACCGTATGTAAATGAAGGGGAGGAGCTTAGTCAATGTATGCAAATTGGGGGCGGGGCATGGTTTGGAAATGCGTTTGGGTATGGTTCGCATACATTATGCTCGCATACATTATGCTAATGAGGGCGTTAAGGTGGGTTTCCCAGCGCGTAAAAAATGCAGACGACCGTATGTAAATGAAGGGGAGGAGCTTAGTCGACGTATGCAAATTGGGGGCGGTGCATGGTTTGGAAATGCGTTTGGGTATGGTTCGCATACATTATGCTCGCATACATTATGCTAATGAGGGCGTTAAGGTGGGTTTCCCAGCGCGTAAAAAATGCAGACGACCGTATGTAAATGAAGGGGAGGAGCTTAGTCGACGTATGAAAATTGGGGGCGGTGCATGGTTTGGAAATGTGTGTGGGTGTGGTTCGCATAAATTATGCTAATGAGGCTGTTAAGTGGCGTTTCCCAGCGCGTAAAATATGCAGACGACCGTATGTAAATGAAGGGGAGGAGCATAGGCGACGTATGCAAATTGGGGGCGGGGCATGGTTTGGAAATGCGTGTGGGCGTGGTTTGCAGACATTATGCTCGCATACATTATGCTAATGAGGGTGTTAAGGTAGGTTTCCCAGCGCGTAAAAAATTTAGATGACCGTATGTAAATGAAGGGGAGGAGCTTAGTCGATGTATGCAAATTGGGGGCGGGGCATGGTTTGGAAATGCGTTTGGGTATGGTTCGCATACATTATGCTCGCATACATTATGCTAATGAGGGCGTTAAGGTGGGTTTCCCAGCGCGTAAAAAATGCAGACGACCGTATGTAAATGAAGGGGAGGAGCTTAGTCGACGTATGCAAATTGGGGGCCTGCATGGTTTGGAAATGCGTTTGGGTATGGTTCGCATACATTATGCTCGCATACATTATGCTAATGAGGGCGTTAAGGTGGGTTTCCCAGCGCGTAAAAAATGCAGACGACCGTATGTAAATGAAGGGGAGGAGCTTAGTCGATGTATGCAAATTGGGGGCGGGGCATGGTTTGGAAATGCGTTTGGGTATGGTTCGCATACATTATGCTCGCATACATTATGCTAATGAGGGCGTTAAGGTGGGTTTCCCAGCGCGTAAAAAATGCAGACGACCGTATGTAAATGAAGGGGAGGAGCTTAGTCGACGTATGCAAATTGGGGGCGGGGCATGGTTTGGAAATGCGTTTGGGTATGGTTCGCATACATTATGCTCGCATACATTATGCTAATGAGGGCGTTAAGGTGGGTTTCCCAGCGCGTAAAAAATGCAGACGACCGTATGTAAATGAAGGGGAGGAGCTTAGTCGACGTATGAAAATTGGGGGCGGTGCATGGTTTGGAAATGTGTGTGGGTGTGGTTCGCATAAATTATGCTAATGAGGCTGTTAAGTGGCGTTTCCCAGCGCGTAAAATATGCAGACGACCGTATGTAAATGAAGGGGAGGAGCATAGGCGACGTATGCAAATTGGGGGCGGGGCATGGTTTGGAAATGCGTGTGGGCGTGGTTTGCAGACATTATGCTCGCATACATTATGCTAATGAGGGTGTTAAGGTAGGTTTCCCAGCGCGTAAAAAATTTAGATGACCGTATGTAAATGAAGGGGAGGAGCTTAGTCGATGTATGCAAATTGGGGGCGGGGCATGGTTTGGAAATGCGTTTGGGTATGGTTCGCATACATTATGCTCGCATACATTATGCTAATGAGGGCGTTAAGGTGGGTTTCCCAGCGCGTAAAAAATGCAGACGACCGTATGTAAATGAAGGGGAGGAGCTTAGTCGACGTATGAAAATTGGGGCTGGTGCATGGTTTGGAAATGCGTGTGGGCGTGTTGCGCATACATTATGCTTGCATACATTATGCTAATGAGGGCGTTAAGGTGGGTTTCCCAGGGCTTAAAAAATACAGATGACCGTAGTGAGCATTCGTTCCACGAACGCATTCATTCAATGAATGAATGAAGAAATAAATAAAGTGCACGTGCACACACGTGTGTGCGTGCTTGCGTGCGTGCGTGCGTGCGTGCGTGCGTGCGTGCGTGCGTGCGTGCGAGCGAATGCACGTGCACGCACGCACGCACGCACGCACGCACGCACGCACACTTTATTATTTATTCATTCATTCACGCACGCACACACGCATGCACACTTTATTTTTTAATTAATTCATGAATACATGAATCTTGCAAGCACATTCCCACTAGGTCAAGGAACAGATGCCTCCCTTCTCACATTGGCCTGTTATAGCGCCACCAGCGGGTCAACTTTTGCATAACACATTTTTGCAGTGTCGTGGACAATCGAGCGGCTCCGCCTGGAGCCCGGGTGTCATTTCCAAATACGCACCGCTGACGCAGCCGGCGCAAGCGCATTAGGGCCCGTGACGTCCAGGGGCACACGCAGGTGGAGGAGAAAAAATAAATAATCTAATAATAACAATGTATACAGACGGAGCCGCTTCTGTCCTGATCTGTTGCATCTATTTCCTGTAGTAGGCTGCTACCATTTCAAAATAAAACATGTGTTGAATGATCACTTTACAAATATCCAATACAATGACTCTTGTTTTGAAATGTCCACTGGTATGACAGGAAGCTATGACAGGGCCCCTTAGTGCTGCTGACGGAACACAGGCTGAAGAGACGTTCTGAACTTCTGAAGTAAAAACAACACTCTCGGGCATTATGGAATATAAAGTTTCAACACACGACTTTGGGGAACAGTTAATATTTGCCATGCTCTCTAAAACCAAGACACTGTGGAATATGGAACAAAACGTGCCCAACTGGTCTTGTTGTTGTCATCCACCTTACTTTAGCAGGTGAGTTAAGTAATTAATATAAATAATGCTGGTTTGCAGTGATGCATCACTGTCAATTAAGCTGTGTGCTGTCATTAATGTAGGCCTAGTTGTCTTAATGGATGATATTTATAATGCTGTTTTGGAAAAACGGCGTGGTGATGTTTGTAGTGTGAAGACTAATGTCAGAGTTGTTGTGTTGGAGTGCCATAGGGAAGAGTTCATTAG
The DNA here is from genome assembly GCF_963921795.1 of Nannobrachium achirus. NCBI lineage: Eukaryota > Metazoa > Chordata > Actinopteri > Myctophiformes > Myctophidae > Nannobrachium > Nannobrachium achirus. Next base: position 10,567,789 of record NC_137833.1, on the reverse strand, counting down.
CACCAGAGAGAGATGGAGACAGTGAGACACTACTTGGTTGGGCTACATATTGTCATGAATTAGATGGCGAGTGTGTAGATGTCTTCTGTTGGAGCCTGGTGTCCCGCATTTGCGCTGTCTGCATTTGCGCTGTAGAAAAAAGGTGGTGGTTGTTGTTGTTGTTGTTGTTGTTGTTGTTGTTGTGGGGCACTTGGTGAAAATCTCGCATCGGGGCACACCGGGGGCTAGTTTCGCCACTGTGTATGTCCAAATTTTTATTTTATTTAAACTAGTCAAAACAGCCGATCTACAAGCACACAACGCCTAGCGGTGCGAGGCGTTGTGTGCTTGTAGATCTGCTGTTTTCACTACTTTTTGTGCAAACAGTAAAATTTTTACTTTTGTGCAAACAGTTTCATTTTTTCCTAATGGCCCGGCCTGGACCGACCGATAATGAACCGGCCGTTCGGGAGTTGTCCCGCTTTTCCCAATGGCCAGCACGTCCCTGTCCAAGACTCATGCTAATCAACCACCCCTTACATAACTATATACTAGGCTACAGCAGGGGTGTTCAAAGTGCAGCCCAGGGCCCAAATGCGTCCAGAGGATTCATTTTATCATTTCATTCCTAAATTGTATTATAAATGGCCCGCCAGCACAGTCAGACAAGAATATTTTGCCTGTTGTCTCATTCTGAAGGGGTCAAAGAAAGGCTATTTTATTGTAGCCTATTTTTTAGCTTGCACGTCTGTTTACAGTTATTTGTGTGTTATTTGTTCAGCGCGAAGAACTTCTGGGGACTCATGTTAGTTCAGAGCACACAGATAGTTAAATAAAATCGTTTAAATGCGATGCATATACTCTATGTGACATTGTATGGTCCGACCGAAAGTACATTATGTCAGGCGATAGTCAGTCCTTGGGTACATTTTCTAATGTGGGCCCCCTTTGAAAAACAGTTTGACACCCTTGCACTACAGAGTCATTATGTAGTATTAACATCTGTGTGTGTACTCACTGTAATGCTTAAATAGCCTTGCTTTTACTACTCAATAAGTCTGCTTTGTTTATAGCTTGTTTCTGACACACATGTTGTTGTTTTTAATGCTGTGAGAAGCACATTTTAACTATTTTAAAAACGTCTATAATAGTTATAATCCTAATGATTATTATCATTATTACATTTAACATTTTTCTTTGTGAAAATGCATTTTGCTTCACCTCAGCTCTCAAAGAAAATGTCAAACTGTTCCTTGATCCAGAGTTTGAGCACAGGACAGCATAGAGTTTATGATTCTCTGCCTTGCTCAAAGACTCATCTGCAGGGCAGACCAGGGAGTTGAACCAATTACTAGTAATAAATGTTCAGAATATTCTGTTATTGATGTGAGAGGGTTAATAACATTAATAAGAGGAAGAATTAATAAGAGGAAGACTAATACCATTGTTTGGTCCTGAGAGCTTATTCTGCGGTTACTTTATAAATATGTGGCAATAGCGTCGCCCGGTGGCCACACTAAACTACTGCAAGGAAAATCTGAGCATAATGTCCATCCCTCCATAAGTGCAGTATTCTTTTGCTTTTATTTATACAAAACCAATTAAGGTTATAGAGAAACCTTATATTCATTGTTTTGTTGCTTTAGAGTTTTTAATTTAAAGAGATTGGTTATACATTACTATGTTTTATCCGTCTGTCTGAGATACATACAAGTGGTTCCTGTGTAAATAAGCTGTAAGGCTTTCTAGGATCTCCTTTTAGATGACCAGTGATTTGTGCTGTCATGAAACTGTACTTTTTTCTATTGCAAACTGTTAATAAACTCTTCAATCAATCAATCAATCAATCAATGAACAAGAAAACCAAGAAAAGTTTGAATTCAAAGCTTTGACTTACATGACATCTTTGTGGAATGTGTAGCTTTGCTGAGATGTGATGCTGATGCTTGCAACAGGACAGTTTCTCTTACAATCATTAACATTTCATGTTAGAATGTTGTCTTTAGACAATGTCAACCAAACACAATAATAAAATAATCATTTTCTTTTTTTTAGTTGTTAAACCTTCCATGGAACCACACAGATTGTGAAACTTCAACAGACAAACAAAAGGATTGTAGTTTTTCCACAGAGTTGCATACAGACTATAGGTTTGAGTGAAGGCTCACAACTAGAGCATCGTTCTTCAACAGGGGGTCCGGGACCCCAAGGGGGGCCTACAGGGGGGCCGCCACATCTTTGTGTGATAGGATCATTCTTTTAAATGAACAACTTGAACCCTCACATCCCTATTCTGAGGAGAACTTTGGCCGAAAATAGCAGGTCTACAAGCTCTCAAAGCCTCGCGCTGCGAGGCGTTGAGAGCTTGTAGATCGGCTATTTTCAAATTATGTTTGTTGTAGAGCTAAAACAAAAAGAGCAGAGCAAGTACCACGTGATACAAAGTATGGACAAATTAAGTGGTTAAATGTCTGAAAAAACACATTAACATGAATCCAACCTATAGACTGACGAGAGTGCTGTCAAACAAGTCTATGAAATCTATCTATGAAATCGATGAAAATCTGCAACACATTTTATACCACATGTCGAGGGGGTCCCTGCTTCATCTCTCTCTCAGCTAAGGGGTCCTTGGCCTGAAAACGTTGAAGACCCCTGAACTAGAGGATAAACCCTACAAACTAACTTCGTCAAAAATGGGGGATCAGAGAGGGAACAGAATGAAACCAACTTCATCTCTACTGACTCCACAGCAGTACAGCTACTGTATAGTAATGTCATCATCCAACTAACTTGAGGTCAAGCCTTTACGTGTCTGGTTAATCCTGCATATTTGGGATTCTACATACATCTACATAATCTACATATTCTACTCCAGTCATTCTCAACCCTTTGTATTTCTGGGACCCTCAGTTTGATATCCATCAGACCACAGATCCCTATTTGATACCATGCTTATCCCAGGGACCTCAGTCTACTGTAAAATCCTCAGTATTTTATTCTAACTCTGAGAAAAAATGCAACCAAATGAACCCATAGCTGTCACACACAGACAGTGGAAGAATACTGTAAACCTATTAATGTAGGTCATTGTTACCCAGTGGAAAGTCAGTACACCCTGGACACTAAATCAAGTCAAGGACCTGAGAGTTCCAGCATGTGGTTTGATAAGAACTGACACATTACTAAATGTCTGCTTCTGAACAGAGTGGCTGGGAATATATCTAATGTAATCAGCTGTCGTTGTTTTAAAACTATGTTGTAGGGTTGTTTTTCTGGTTTAAAGGGAGTTTAAAATTTGCCATGAGATGTTCAGCTAAATGACATGATCAAAAATAGTTTTGTTTGTATGTTCATCTTCGTCTGTCTAAAGGTGTTTGTGTCAAGACCAGCATTCATTGTCCCCTGATGACTGATCTGACAACACAAAATGTCAGGCAATGTAAAATAACCATCTTTTTAAAGTTGTATATAGTTTATTTTATTTTCACTTTCTTAATGCGAGTGTCTGCCAATCTGTCTTTGGATCTTTCCACATAATTGTGCTGCAGATATTTAATGTCAGGTAAATGATTGACAATATTTGCAAGAAAAATAACCTCTCTCTCTCTCTCTCTCTCTCTCTCTCTCTCTCTGCAGTACAGGTACATACTGTACTGTACAGAAGTCAAGATATTATGGTGTTACATACAGTAGTCAGGCTGGGGATGGCTGTGTTGTCACAGAGTTTGAACTCGGTGACAGAGAGTACAGGAGCGTGCTGAGCACACAGCTATGAGGGAGTCCAATAATGCAGTCAGTCAAAATGCTGGCAAGTGGCAACCCATTTGGTAAAAAAATAAATAAATACAGTGTAAATATGTAAGCATATGGGTCATATATATGGGGGTATTCATGGTGCTAATAGCTTCCATACAGATCACGTTCAACCCAGAGTAAAGTCAAACAAAGGGTCAAACTCGTTTTCCTGCTATACCACCAAAATGTGGAACGCCTTACCGAAGGCCTTAAAGGAGTGTAGACTGGTAAAAACAAACCTAACCCAGCCAACCTAGCCCAGCCCCTACCCTGAACCTTCTTTGTAATTATACTGTATATATTTTTTGCACTGTTATTTTCCTTTTTTTTCTTTCTTTCTGACTATATCTACTGCATAGTACTGTGTTCTATCCGTCTGTGATTCAATGTTATATGAGCCAAGTGCTTACTAGGAACTCCTTTTAGTTGACCTTGTACCAGTTAACTGTACTGTCATGAAACTGTAAAATTTCCTATGCAAACTTCTAATAAAGTCTTCAATCAATCAAACCATGGACACAATGTACATACTGTACAGTACATACATGCACACTAACATGAAAACATAAACACACACATTATGGACATTCCACAAGTATGGAAAGGATATTTCTCTCTTTTAAAGACCCCTTTAAATGTAGAATTAGATAATAGACATACCTTTTATAGAGCTGAAGTACCTTGGGCAGGGTGTTTTAATTGTGGTGTATATTTATGCATTGTCTTGAATGTAGGCATTGACCCGAGCAAAACAATTTTCCCTTGTGGATAATAGAGGACATGGAATCTAATCTCTCTACACACATACTTACCTACATATATCTACCTCTGGGGGTTTTACTGCATGCTTAACTGGAACTGTTATGGTAAATGGTAAATTATGTATTTATATAGCGCCTTTTATCGAAGGCGCTTTACAATTACATTCACCCATTCACACACACACATTCATACACCAATGGTGGAGGAAACCATGCAAGGCACCAACCTGCACATCGGGAGAGGTCAGGGTTCAGCGTCTTGCTCAAGGACACTTCGACAGTAACTCTGGAGGAGCCCAGGATCAAACAGGGAACCTTCTGGTTGCCAACCGGGCCGCTCTATCGCCTGAGCCACTGCTGGCCCGTTAGGCATGCAATCAATTCTCCAGCACTTTCGAATATAGTGCATTTTCAGTCCACTCCTTGTCGTCAATCTTGCATTTAAATGCTGTTCTGTTCTATTGTAGTGACTCCACATACAGTACACAGTAGTGACACACGTACGACTCCACACAATCAGGAATCAGGAATGTGTATTATAATTCATCATAATGTAAAAATCACACCCGTGTGAACTGAGCGGTGGTTCCCCCCCCCCCTTCCCCCCTGTGTGTGTGTGTGTGTGTGTGTGTGTGTGTGTGTGTGTGTGTGTGTGTGTGCGTGTGTGTGTGTGTGTGTGCCTGGTCTGGCCTGGCCTGAACAACAGCGCCCCTCCCTTAACATATGTGGTCAGAAAAGGTTACTGCAGGCTACAGACAGACAGACAGACAGACAGACACGCAGACAGACAGACAGACAGACAGACCCACACACACGGCCACGTATAGGAGCGTTGTGACCACCGCTCAAAAAGTATAACAATAAAAATAGCATTCAGCCTTGTTTAGTTGGTTAATTTTCCATGGATTCACACAGATTGTGAGGCTTCAACAGACAAACAAAAGGATTGTAGTTTTTCACAGTGTTGGACACAGACTACAGTAGGTTTGAGTGAAGGCACACAACTAGAGGATTAACCCTGAAAACTGATTTTATCAACCCAGCGTATAGGCCTTTGACAGAGGGAACAGATGTACACAACATGAAACCAACTTCATCTCTACTGTCATCGCCCAACTAACCTGAGGTCAAGTTTTAATACTAGTTAAACATCCTTCATGTTTGTCTGGGATTCAGCATTTTACACATCGTCTCTGTCGGGTGGAAACCTAATAGTAAACAGTATCTCCAAAACTGTCACTTTCCAGGATTCAAATGAATAAAATAGCAAAGGCAAGCAGATCTACAAGCTCTAGACATCTGCTGTTTTTGAACATTTTAAAAACATTTTGAAAGTGTTTCAACTACTGATTAAGAAGGCATGTTTAACATTCATTTTATTGGCTCCATTGCATTGCAGTGCCTGTCTACTCTGTTAGAACTGCGATTCCCAGAATTCAGTTTAAAGGAAAAACAAACAAACATTCAAAGTATTGCATCAGTATTCAAATTGAAAAGTAGCAAAAGTAGCAGAACAACAAGCTCGAAACGTGTCGCTTTGTGCCTCGTTTCGAGCTTGTGGATCTGCTAACTGCCACTTTTGATGATTTTGTGTGACGCTGTAGTATGATCAAGTAGTTCGTTCGTTCGTTGACTGCTGTTAGAACTATGATTCACAGAATTCTCAGTTCAAAACAAAACCAGGGGAGCGCCGCTCCAAAATGAATGGTGCAGGGTCCTAGCTATGGCACTAAGGATATTTAGGAAAGTAACAACAATGTTAGAAACCTACTTGTACAGGCTATGTCTAAAATATAATGTGCATAAATACAGTAACTAACGAATACATTTCCCATACATTTACGCCTTTTCCGATGAGTGTTGGATGCAGACACTCAGGATCAAATATAGTGTTTTTATAGAGATGCATAATTGTTGAAAGGTTATTGTGAAAAACATACCAGTGACACATTATAACTTATAACATATTGTATAATTAAAAAATAACTTATGTTTAATTGAAATGTTTACACAGTATGCCTTTAACTCAACACATTACAGATACATTCGTTTAATACTGCTACTGTATCTTGACGTTGGCAATGTTTGTAAACATGGGAGGTAAAACAGACACGTATGTTCCTTCGTGATGGGGTAAGACAGTTCCTAATATCACATTTTTCCATCTGTGAATAAATTCTCTTTAACTCATTTAGTGCCACCCCTTTCACCACTAGAGGGCGCCCAGTGGCCATAGAAAATCCCATAGAGATATGCTGGTATATGCAGAAGCCCTGCAGCCATGACTTGCCTGAACACTTTCCTTTGTGCATGTACAGGAAGAGGATGAAGTTAGCTTGAAGTTAGCTATTGGCTACCAAGCATTTTAGAAGCCTTATTTTCGTCAACTTAGCCATGATTAAACCTTGCACACCTCATGCATGGGAAAAAAACAGAGAAGAATGAGCTCTAAAAAATCCAATGCAATCCTGGATTGCATTGGAGTGGATTTGTGCAGTTTGTTCACAGCTTTCAAACAAAAAAATCCGATTGGAAATCCGTTCAGGCATTCTTGAGATAATCGCCATTATGTTTTACATGTTATGTAAACAAACATGGCTGCCCTGTATGTTAGATGGGGTTGTATGGGGGTGGAACATGCAAAATCGCAATTGAAATCATGTTCACTAGATTTGATGGGGTCCAAAAAAAAAATTACAATTTTTTTTTTTATATCCCGAACTAGTTCGGGATAGGCACTCTGGGATGCGATAATATATCCCGAACTAATTCGGGATAGGCACTCAATGAGTTAAGAATATAAGTAAATAAAACCCTAATAATCTATTGACTTCAAAACCATCATGGGTGAACAGGCCTCGAATAAAACGCTCCACATTAAACGTTTCCTTATTTCATTTTAGTGCAACTCTTTCAGACTTTCCATCAAAATAGATAATCCTCTCTGCTACAAAATACACACATTATTACAATATACCAGGATTTTATAAATACTTTTTGTGTTGCTACATATGAAGCATGCCGTCACTGTAACACAATAGCTACATATGTAGTAGTAGTAGTAGTAGTAGTAGTACTGCACTCGTAGAACTTGTTTAGGAGTAGTAGTAGTAGTAGTAGTAATAGTAGGACTGTGGTAGTTATTTCAGAAGTAGCAGGCTACCTCATGCATCTTGGGTAGCATTTTGAGAGAGTACAGCACGAATACGTACACACGCACACACATCCACATCCACACCCACACACCCCCACACACACCCACACACACACACACACACACACACACACACACACACACACACACACACACACACACACACACACACACACACACACACACACACACACACACACACACACAGGCGAAGAATACCATAAAACATAGAACTCCTCCCAAATTTGGTAATAAAACAAAAAACATTCCTGGAATACCAATTACAAAAACAACCTTTTTGTTACAGTAACATCTTATTATTCTTGTTCTACTTGAGGAATCAAAGCTTTTTAAAGTACCAGCTGATAATACAACTTCCCTACTCATATGGTCCACCGAGAAATTAATGGCAATTCAGCTTAGTTCTTTTCTTTTTAATAACCGGTGTACAAGCGCATTTGTAAGTTTGTAGATCGGCTATTTCCGGTGAAGAGATTTGTTGTCGCGGGAAATACTAGCGTACCTCGAATAGAGCCCTGGGCAACTTCAGTATATCATTGTTGTCGGGCAGAAACAGCTTATCTCGATATCACGATGCAGGCTTTATTAAACAGGAGGCATTAACTAATTAAAAAGTATCATGCTGCTTTAGATTAAAGTAATAATAATAGTTTGAAATGAACAAAAATCTATTTTGTGTTTGTCAGTCAGAGTATCTACGTTCTTCCACCAGTCACTGCTTGGGACAGAACCACCACTACTAAAACACTCAATATTATCTCTGTACAAAACCATGGACACAGAACCTACTGTATATCCAGCTACATATCAAACATAACACCCCACATCAAACACCGCCTTTACATTACAGATAATTACATTCTCATTGTTGGACGTGTGAGTGCAATGATTATGTAAACAACTTATACACAAGAGATGGTTCTGAGTGTGTGTGTGTGTGTGTGTGTGTGTGTGTGTGTGTGTGTGTGTGTGTGTGTGTGTGTGTGTACTTGTATTACTATACTTGTACAAGTACAGTATATCGTCAGTGTCGGGCATAAACCTTGTATCTCCAAATATCTTTCAATTTTGTACGTTTTTTTCGTAAAGCCCTGCTTCATCACACAAGACTGTCGCACAAATCCAGCAATGCAAGGCGTTGCTTGTAGATCTGCTATTTTCACAATTTTAAAATAATAACCAAAAAAGGAAGTTTTTGGACATACAAGGTTTCCACCTGACAACGATGATATCGTCGTTGTCGGGTGGAAACCTCGCATCTCCAAGTTTCACATTTGTATGTTCTTTCGCAAAGTAAAGCCCAGCTTCATCGTACAAGGCGCATCGTACAAGTCGCACAAAAGTAGTGAAAACAGCAGATCTACAAGCACACAACGCCTCGCGTTGTGTGCTTGTAGATCTGCTGTTTTCACTAGTTTAAATCGTTTTTAAAATTAAACGTAAAAAACAAACGGTTTTGGACGTACAAGGTTTTCACCCGACAACGACGATATACAAGTACAGTATTTAGTAGAATTTGAGAAATACAGTAGACATTGTGAGGCCTATTGTGCTGGTCCTCACAAGATAAAATGGTTGTTTTATGGTAAAACATAAAGTACAAATAAAGTACAAAAATTAAACAAAATGAGTTAGGCTTACACAAGATTCAGGTTGGTGTTAGGGTTAGGGGTTGGTGTTGCCTGATTTAGACTTTTTGGTGCGCAAACTACATATCTCAGGCTTTTAGGGTTAGGGTCCCTTTCAACATTTTGCACTTTTTGAACAAAATATCAGTCAAGCCATCACTAACACCGGTGGTCTAGGAACTCGGGATCGGAGCCAAATATCGGGCATGGTTCAGATTTTTCTCAACCTAACAACTTCCCTGGCATACAAGCAAACACTTATCTCATTATACAATGAAGTATTATCTTAGTATTGGCTAGATCAGTGGTTCTCAACCTTTTCAGGCCGCGACCCCCAAAATAATCATATTTGAACTGGGGACCCCCCCATCTTGACGAGTACTAAGAGTTGAGGCATTCCATTTTGTATAAGATGGTTCTATTGTGAAAATAGCAGATCTACATGCTCACAACGCCGCGCAACGCAAGGCGTTGTGAGCATGTAGATCGGCTATTTTAGCAATTTCTGCCTCTTATATACCACAATTTGGCCAATGTTCAATTTGTCATTTTAGAGGTATTAAAACGTCCTTAAATTGTCCCTTTAGAAATGTTCATATACCCTCTATGCACTTAAACTTTATGTTGGTTTGTTTACTGTTGAGTGAGAAAACCATGTTGCACATTAAGTTTGGGTTCTGGGGACCCCCCAAAATTATTTGTGGACCCCCTGGGGGTCCCGACCCACAGGTTGAGAACTACTGGGCTAGAGAACATTCTTCATATGGTGGCTCAGAGAAGAGTTATAGCGATGAGTGTTTGTACTTTACTGTGCAGGGCATCATCAGAGGAGTGCGTTTGGAAGTCATCGATGGAGTCATTGTTCCTATGATCAACAAGTTCCTTTTCCTGACGGAAGGAGTGTCACCCTGCTAATCGAAATACAGTGGATGCGCTTGGTTGAGCGACATGGTACTGATGATAGAGTAGTATTGTACCGTGCTGTGGCCCTCTGGCAGAGTGCAAACGCTCGTTTTGACTGCAAGAAGTAAGGGAGCCGTGCATTGCCATTTGAAGTATTTCACGCGTTCTGGATTTCTTTCACCGAAAGTATAAGGTTGCGGGTGCGAGAGGCCGAAATGGGTTTCCTCAGACGGGTGGCTGGTATCTCCCTTAGAGTTAGGGTGAGAACTTCAGTCACCCGAGAGAGACTTGGGAGTAGAACCGCTGCTCCTACACTTGGAAAAGAGTCAGCTTAGGTGGTTCTGGCATCTAGTATAGATTCCCCCCCGAGTGCCTTCCTAGGAAGGTCCTCGATGCACGTCCCACTGGGAGGAGACCCCGTGCCAGACCAAAGACCAGATGGAAGGATTATATCTCCAAACTGGCTTGGGAACGCCTCTGTATACTCCCTGAGGGAGTGGAGGAAGTTGCTCTGGATAAGGAAATCTGGAAGTCTCAGTTGGAACTGTTACCCCTGCGACCTGATACGGGATAAGCGGTTGAAGATGGATGGATGGATGGATTTCTTTCCATGCAATTCGTATTTGTTTCAGATAAGGCTATCAGAAGTGGTTACAAATGGGTTCACTCCAACTCAGGGTTAGTACAGCACCACCTCCTGTGTTGTTGGGCTCAAATTAGGTTCTGTAACCGAGCCGTAGTGTATGGAAACAAAATCCAGAACCGGTGAAATATGAGAAACACTGCATTTTGTTCTCGCAATCAAAGAGAGTCCTAAGAGATTATGGGTGGTTCGGAGTGGGACTGGATAGTTATAGGTGGTTCGGGGCGGTACCGGGTGGTTCTGGGTAGTTCAGGGTGGTACTGAGTGGGACTGGGTAGTTCTAGGTAGTTCCAGGTATAGTTCTGGGTGTTACTGACTGAGTGGAGCTAAGAGGTTCTGGCTTAGCGTCTAGGCTTCGTACCCTGTGGAGCGTTGGTTCTGAGGGTTCTAGATGTCTAGGCCAGTGGTTCTCAACCTTTTCAGGCGGCGACCCCCAAAATAATCATATTTTAACTGGGGACCCCACCCCCCTCCCCCTCCCAACTCTGACAAGCACAAAGGCGCCTTTTCCACCGGCAAAGAACCGGTTAGGGTTCTTTCTCCAGCCGATGGGATGAACCAGAGGTGAGCTTTTCCACCAAGAACCCGAGTTGCTTCCGAACCGTAAAAGTTGGTTTGCGGCCGGTTCGCAAGAACGAACCAAGGTCCCAAGAAAGTTGCCGCCCCATAGGCGGGAGAAAGAACCTGAACCGGTTCTTTGCCGGTGGAAAAGGCCTCTAAGAGTTGAGGCATTAAATTTTTTATGACACGGTTCTAGTGTCATAGCAGATCTACATTCTCACAACGCCTCGCGTTGCGAGGCGTTGTGAGCCTGAAGATCGTCTATTTTCACAATTTCTGCCTCTAATATTTGACAACGTGGCCAAAGTTTAATTTGTCATTTCAGAGGTATTAAAAGGTCCTTACATTTTCACTTTAGCAATGTGCAAATATACCCTCTATACACTTAAACCTTATGTTGGTTTGTTTAATGGTGAGTGAGAAAACAACGTTTCACATTAAGTTCACATTAAGTTCATCATCCGGGGACCCCCCCTGGGGTTCCCGACCCGCAGGTTGAGAGCCACTGGTCTAGGCTTCGTACCCTGCGGAGCGCTGGTGGTGCTGTGGGTTCCAGATGTCGTCCCTGTGTTCGGGCCGACAGAACAGCCTGGAGGACTGGGCCAGGCGGTCGCGGTGCGAGCGCTCCTGTTCCCTCTCGCCGTCCCGCCGCTGCTCGCGGTTCTCCTTGTCTCGGTCCCGGGGCGACCTGGAGAACTGCGAGGAGGAGTGGCTTCTGTTGTCACGGACACCGGAGGACGAGGAGAGCTGACCCCCCGCCGACCTGCGCAAATGATCGGATGAAGAGAAAGGAAGATGTTATTATCGAAGCTCTTTGGATTGTCATGAGCTTGCGGATCCACTATTTTCAACAAGCCACTGCTCCTTGTCTACAGTACATGTATAGAAGAGGATGAGTTAACGGCAGAGGACACGTTTAGCATTATGTGCAAATGTACTGTGACAAAACTAAATTGTAAAATTATTATCAATATAACAGGGCTTGTTATATTGTTTAATGTTAATATGTGGTTAAGCTTGGAAATAGCTTTCTTGTGGAAATTGTGTTCAACAAAATAATTTTTTGGGATAGAGATTTCTTTGCTGTATCACTTCTGTTTTCTTGCTTTAGGCTTTAGTGTTGGCTGTACAAGGTTGTTGCTTTGGATCAATTCTTAAACAATGGCTTTAAATTAAGTATCTGTTTGTGTTATCCCACCGCCAAACTGGTGACCTCATCTGCTAATTATATTTGAGTGATATTCTAGAGAAGTGTAAATAAATGATGTGTTAAATACCTTTATATTCTGATAGTAATCATTGGTTAACTGGTGTTTTTTACCTGCTTTTACTGGTCCTGTGAGGTCTGCTGTCTGTAGACTGCTGCTGATAAACAATGATAAGAGACAGAACAAACACATGTTGACTAGATGTCATTAAACTGCTGCTGAGATACAATGACAAGAGAGTCATTATGAGACAAAGACTCATCTAACCTGTGGTGAACAAAGTACTCAACCACAGTATTGAGTCAAAGTATAGATACTCCTGCTCAAATATTACTCGACTTGTCAACGACCCCTAGTTGCTCTTGATGAGCAGGTTGTTGCATGGTTTTCCTCCGTATATGAATGTGTGTTCACTGTTCAAGGTTTTAACACCTTGATATAATGGTTATACTGGGGTTTGATACCTTACTATAGTGGTTGTACTGGGGGGGCGGGCTGGCGGTGTCCTGGTAGTACTGCAGCAGTCTCTCGGCCAGGGCGATGCGTTTCAGCAGGTTCTCGATGAAGCGTTGGATTCGAACCTTCCCACAGCTCTCCTGACGCGCCGCCGCTTCCAGGAACTTCTGGATGGTCAACACCTCCCTGTGGGACACCACGACGACAACAACATCATCATCACCATGGAAACCTACTGTATCTATGCATAAAGAGGGGCGGCAGTGGCTCAGGGGTAAAGAAACCGTCATTAGAACACGGAGAGTTCCTGAAGGGTTCCCAGTTGGATCCCGGGCTTCCCCAGAGTTAGTGTCGAAGAGTCCTTGAGCAAGACTCTGAACCCCTAGTTGCTCCCTGGTGAGCAGGTTGGTGCCTTGCATGGTTTCCTCTGCCATTTGGGTGTGAATGTGTGTGTGAATGTTTGAATGTAATGCACAATCTATGTAAAGCTCCTTGGATAAAGGCGCTATATAAATGCACCATTTACCATTTTACCATTTGCATAAACTAACGTTAAAGCTTAATTTCTCTTGCGAGGACAAGAAAACACACACAGGCACGTGGCCTTGTACCTCTCTCGTCTCTCCAGCTCGTTCTCGGAGGCGTTGAGCTGCTCCCGCAGCGCGGCGATCACCATGACCGCCACGTCCACCTGGCGGCTGAGCGAGCGCTCCCTCTCCGCCACCTCCTGCCGCTCCCGCGCCAGGTGGCGCCAGTGGGCGCGCTGGCACAGCAGCTGCGTGTCGGTGTGTGCCAGCTCCGTGCTCACCGTGGCCAGCCGCCGCTGCATGGAGGTGTCTGCGCAGCGCAGCGCCTGGGCCAGCCGCCGGCCCACCGCCGCCGACGCAGAGCCCCCCGTCTCCAGACCCGGGTACAGGATAGGCCCTGCTGGGGGGCAGAGGGGGAAGAAACTACTAACATTTTTGTACAGAAAGGAGGCTAATTTACGTTCTGTAGGATGGAAACCGGATAGAGCGCTCGTTTTCGGTGGAGATGACAGAGGCGCGCCGTCTCAGCATTCACCAACATCGGCAGGTTAGCTATTCACCAGTTTAGCATTCACCTGCGTTAGTTTTACTGAGGTTAGGGTTAGGGATAAGGTTTAGGTTTAGGTGCACCTCTGCACGGTCCGAGTGACCACAATGGAGCGCTCCCTACCTCCGGTTCAGCCAATCACAAGCTTCAAAAATGGGTTAGGGGCATGGTTATCCCGTTTCCACCCTACAGAACATAGACTCACAGACAGGGAGACTCCTGTTGCAGAACAAACACTCTATAGGCCTATCAATGATTACTATCGCAATAAAGTGCTTTAACCTTTTAATAGCAATAAAAACCTTTAGTTCTGACCAAAATATAACAAGGGGAGCACACACTGGACACAAGCGGCTGCGCAGCGTCGCGTTGCGTTGCGGTATCGACGCACTTGAAGTGCCACGTGGTAACCCCAACTGAATGCGGCGCGCTGCCACACAGCACATCCATTTTCTCTGGAGGGGAGAACCATGGGAGAACATGTTCACCGCACGGCAACGCGCGTCTGACGCCACCGGTGTGGGTTAGTTCATTGAAAATAATGGGGACGCATGTTTTCCGCGCCGCCTCCGCATCCGGTGTGTGTTTCCCTTCACTTACCCTACCTACGAATATACAATATATTTATTTCTTATTTCATACAAACAACTGGCTTCCTCACTCCCTGCATATACCCAATGGTCAATGCACACGTGCAAGCTCAGATTGTCCAGTCAACCAACCGTGGAGACGAAATGGATGAGGACAGACCGACTGTTCCATACGGTAGTAGGAAGGATACTGTAGTAGGATTGTGACAGGCCTGTGCTTGTAGGTCAGCTATTTTCAGCGTGCAGCGCTGTATGACTCGGGCAACCACACTATTGTTTAGCGGTGCTCCTGCTGGAAGGAGCTAAGCTCCAACATCTGGCTTTGTCCGGGACGCAAAGCATGGCCTACATCTGGCCTACAACTGGCCTACAACTTGGCACAAAGTGCTCAAAGTTTGCAGGGTCACATTGGCCAAGCTTTGTGTGACACTTAATGAAGTCAAGTCATAAAATAGCACAGCTAACCTTACACTAGGTGTATTGTTCTAGGTCAGAGTCACCTAAAATAAACCTGTTTTCATTTAACTTTTCTGTAATCCCAAAAGTCCATTGAGTTCAGTGGACGTTTTATTTGTTCCTTTTTTGATTGGACAATATAATGTCCAATCAGACATGCTTCACATGACATCATAATATCTCATATAAATGGTAAGACGGAATTCATTTCCCAGTGGATTCCTCACCACTCACGTCAGTGCAACCACACTTGCAATTTCCCAGAATTGCACCCTTCTAGTGTGTTTTCATCATCTGACGTAACCCTTCAGCCAATCAGACATCACCATACCTTGATATCGTGATGTCATCCTTTCCCCCATCTCTGATTGGCTCCCCATTAGAGTCAACGCAACCACACTTGCAATTTCCAATTGCATCTTTCTAGTTTTAGTTGACTCCGGGCTGGAACGTGGTCCTACCTGCCATCGCCTCTGGGGGGCGCTCTGGGCGCTGCTCGGGCGCCGGCGGCGGGTCGGAGGGAGGCGCGCCGAAGGGAGGGTGGTGGCGATGGTGGGAGGGGTCATACTGCTCCTTCCTCCCCTCGTCTGTCTCCTCATCTTCCTCCTCCTCCTCTTCTTCTTCCTCATCCTCCTCGTCCTCCTCCTCTCCAGGCTCCTCCTCCTCGGCCTGTGTCCCCACCCCCACGCTCTGCGTGCGCCTCCTCTCCGAGCCGTACGAGGTGGAGGAGGCGCGGTGATGGAGTCCGGCTGATGGAGACATTTGTTTATTGTTAATATTGAATATCTTTTAATCGATGAATATTGTGCCATGTAAGGCTGGGCAATACATCGAAAATGTACTTTAAATGAGGTATTAAAATGCGAGGTATACATACCGACGAAGACGGCATGAAAAAAGTCAAATTAATTAACAGACACTATGCATGCACATGTAAAAAAGCAGTCCATCTGTAACCAGGTGTGGTTATTTTAATAAAACCATTGTTGGAAAATGGAAATAAGGCATTTAATTTCTTTATTCTATGTGTACTGTGCAGTGTACATGTATGCATGGATATGCTATTCATTATCTGGGTTAGGCAGGCAGTGGACCTAAAGCAGAAAAAAACATTAAATACTATATAATGCAGTGGTTTTTACTAATATCGAGGGTAATATCGATATCGAGGTATTCAAAAATGTTAAGGAAAATCAAAGGTTTTCCTTATATCGCCCAGCCTTAGTGCCATGCCATCTGACCTGACGAAGATACCGTCGGGTCACTTTCACCCGGCTTCACCTGTTGGCTGCTAACTGACCATCTGACACCACGGCCATGCTAATACCACTGTCTGGATTACAACCTTGCTCTGTGGAACTGAGCTCTCCATCTCTGCCTGCTTCATCAACTGTCTGGAGCTGCAGTACCAACACAACAACAAGGATTGTTTTGGGAAAGCGTGTGTCTTGCAGACACTACAAGATACAACTGTCATCTACTGTATTCATTTATATACCAAGAGAGGAACCACCATGTTGCTGTACTGTTTTACCTTGCCTTGTCTGTCTGTCTCTCTCAAGCATAGTAAATTGCAAATATACTCTGATCATTCTCCCGTCTTATTTCTTTGAATTATTTCTATGTTCATCAGAGGCAAGCCTGGCCACAGGGGAATTTAAATAAATAGATTCATCATGCCTGTTGCTTAGGTATGGCAACATGACTGTTGTCTTGCACACGCGCCTTCTAAGTTATGTTGCCATACCTTAGCTTTTGCTGAACTGACGCCACTTGCAGTATGTTCATGGGAATAAGAGTCTGATGTTATTTAAATTATGTATCTATTACCGGCGCCTCCGCAGCTCTCTCGGCAGTCGCTCAGGGAGCGCACGTGGAGCCCCCTCCCTCCTCTGTCGCCTGCGGCGGAGGGGGCGGAGCCAAACGGCCCCCTGCGCGCCGGGAGGCTCAGCTCGCTCCAGGACGTGGCCACCACCGAGCTGTGGACGGAGGGGTAAAGTAGTTTAGCACATTCACTCGAGTACCGTGCTTATAGTAAAATGTTTTGATATGTTTTACTTGACTGGAGTATTTCCAGTTTTACTTACAGTTTACAGTTTAGGCATTTAGCAGACGCTTTTAATCCAAAGCGACTTACAATAAGCAGATAAAACATCACAATAATAAACAAGATAATATGTCAATACATCAACAACAATATAACAAATGCAAATGGATATCTATCTAGAAAACTAAATAATCAGTCAAGAAAAGGTTCTAAAAACCTAAAAATGCTAACTAGCTTCATGTATGGCCATTGAGTGTTTCAGTAGTGCTAAGGGTTTAGGTGGAGTCTGAAAGGTGAGTCTTCAGTCCACGGCGAAAGCTAGCAAGTGAGTCCGTTGTTCTAAGTGCGACAGGGAGTTTGTTCCACAACTTTGGGGCCAGGAGGGCAAACTGTCTCGGACAAGTGGATTTTTGCCCTGGGGTTTTTAGCGAGGGTTCTGTCAGCATCCCTGAGTTGGCTACTTGCCATCCTAGTGTCTTTGAGGCACTACATTGTCACTCGCAAGTACTGCATTCGGCTGTGTATGTAGGTAGGTAGGTAGGTAGGTAGCTGTGGGTGTTTAAGCCCGTAGCCCAATCAAGGACCAAATTTCTAGCAACATCATCATTAACAGCCAATGAGAGACCAGCATTCCTGGTGATGCCAGTGGTCTGGTGAGTGCACCTCATGGCACGCTCTGCTGGTGCACAGGCCATACATGGCCTACTTGTGCACAAGCAGCAAGTTGGCACCTCGACAGAGTGCAGTTCTAGTTCTCTCTGCACTCAACGTATGTAAAAGTACAATAATATCAAAACATTTATTTAAGTTCAATAAAGCACTGGAAAAAAAAAGGTCCACAACATCTCAGAGGCAAATGTTGTACTTTTACTCCACTACAATTATTGGAAAACTTTAGTTACTAGTAGATTTAGATTTGTATTACAAAACATAGATTAACCACGTCAACCCGATGTACATTTCGTCCCTTTGAAAATAGCCGATCTACAAAGTAGATTGGCTATTTTCAAAGATCAAAAATGATTTTTATACATTTGAAAACTTGAAATGGAAAAATGCATAATGAGTAGGCCTACTTTCTACTTTTGGTACTTTTAAGTACATTTTGACACCAATATACTTTTACATTTTTTTACTAAGTAAATTTAAGTAAATATCGAATTCCAGACTTTTTCACTTGTAACAGAGTATTTCTACAATTCACTATTGATAGTTTTATTTAATAAAAACATAACAAATCTTACTTTTTCCACCACTGGCTGTGGATCTGTCCCGTGATGCTGAAGGCTCCTGTGGGAGGAGCGGGGGCGGGTTCAGGAGGAGGGGGAGGAGGCGCAACGACCTCAGAGCAGGAGGTGTAGGAGTGTCGGTACTCCAGGTGCGCGCGGAGCGAGCTCAGGCTGCGAAATCGCTCCTGCTCGCCGCAGCGCGGGCAGCGGAACGGGAGGCGCGACAAGGAGGAGGTGATGTTGGTGGAGGAGGAGGTGAAGACGGCAGCGTTGTGGCCGGAGGAGACGCAGCAGGAGGAGGCGTTCCTCTCTGGGAGGAGAGAGGAGCCGGAGCCTCGGGAGCAGAACTTCTGTTGCATCTCTCACCTCACCTGGAGGAGAGGAGAGGAGACACATTGTCAATCTACATCAGGGGTCTTCAACGTTTTCAGGCCAAGGACCCCTTAGTTGAGAGAGAGATGAAGCAGGGACCCCCCACAACCTGTTCATGGATTCCATATAGTTTCATCGTTTGACAGCACAATCATCAGTGTATTTTGGATTCATGTCAATTTGTGTTTTCAGATATTTAACCACTTGAACCGCCAATACTTAATAAACTTGACTTTTCACTCTGTACTTGTCTGCTCCTTTTCCCCTCTACACCAAACCTCTTTGCCGAAGATAGCCGGGCTGTGAGGCGTTGTGAGCTTGTAGATCGGCTATTTTTGGCTAAGTTCTCCGAAGATGGACGCTAGGGTTCAAGTGGTTAATGTAAAAAAAAGTTTCTATCACACAAAGATTTGGAGGACCCCCTGTAGTAACTCTGAGGACCCCCTAGGGGTCCCGGACCCCCCGTTGAAGACCCCTCTTCTACATAATCACGTATTTAGTTGTGACCGTAGGTCGCAGTTAACCATGAAAACCGTCACATCTTGTCAGTAACGTCAGTGGGTAACGCCTCTATAGCTGACCTATGACATCACATTGTTGTGACGTCACATTGTGACATCACATTCCGTCCTTGTCCCTTGTGTGCTGCTCATATATGGAGATCCCTGATGCCCATAGCTTGGAAGGCCCATATATGGACATATTGTGTGAGTCTCATCACTTGGTCTATAACATGATAAGACATCTATGATGTCAGACGTCAGTCATATCCATTTTTGGGAAAATATATTTTTTTTAAAAACGTAAACAGCCAACCGCAACATACATGGGCATAAAAGGGATTTGTTCCCCATGCATCACAGGGATCTCCATATCTCCATATATGGGCATAAAAGGGATTTGTTCCCCCTAGCATCATAGGGATCTCTCTAACAGGGCAGGTCTACAAGAAAAATTACTTCAATCACACACATACCAGGTAGCCTACCACACATATATTTGAGTGTCTCATTCATGTAAATCCTTCAACCAACCAATACGTTGTGACTTCAGTCATTGAACCTTTAAGTAGCCTATATTTGCACAAGACATACATGCATGCTGCTGCTGCTTGCTGACAGGTCGCACACGCGCGCACATATACACACGCGTTGTGGTCAACAACAATTATGCAACACAACACACAACGTCACAATGATACAACAGGTCAGTGAATGGACGTGCGTGCACTAAAAAGCCCACCGTCACCTGCATGCGTGCAGCCTGCCACTGTAAGAAGGCTTATTACTTAGCTTTGCTTTAGAGCTCTAATCTACCATGCAAAGCAAAAAAAGGGGGACAGATCTGAATCTGATCTGCAAGCTCACAATAGGCTACGTTAGTGTCAGCAGCTTGCAGATCGGATCTGTCCCCCTTTTTCGGCAAGCCACACACACACACACACACACACACACACACACACACACACACACACACACACACACACACACACACACACACACACACACACACACACACACACACACACACACACACACACACACACACACACACACACACGTTCCCTTGCAGTCTGTACAATCACAATGTAAATGTACGGTAATAACAGATTATACTCACTGCGTTGCTATTACGGAGAGAATGAATGGTGTTCAGTCGCTGCTGTCACTGTAGTGCATGTCATTATTAACAGCATCATCATCATGTCACACGCACAACAGCAACCTATAATATGATGTCATCATTCACTGAGAGAGAGAGAGCGAGAGCGAGAGCGAGAGCGAGAGCGAGAGCGAGAGCGAGAGAGAGAGAGAGAGAGAGAGAGAGAGAGAGAGAGAGAGAGAGAGAGAGGGGTGTGACTCAGTGCCGTGCACGAGGCGCGCTTGTTTTTGCGCACCGCTTTCAAGGGGATTTTATCCATTCCAAATCCCTTCCGCGGATGGAAGCTCCGCCCATGGCCGCTGAGCGAGGAGCAGATTCAAACGAGCCGATCAGCGTCATTACGTTGATCCCTGTGGTTGTAGTTTTACATTTTGACCAGTAGATGTCAGCGTGGACACGTCTATATGAGACTGTTTCACACTGAGTGAGACTGTGGTTGTACTGGTCATCTCTCAGTACAACAGTAGAAGACTGTGGTTGTACTGGTCAGCTCCCTGTTGTTTAACTGTATAGGCCTACTATTATTACTCAACCCTAATTCTTAATCAAATATTCACACATAGACATATGCATGCATTTGTTAAAGGTAGGGTAAAAAAGTAACAGGAGTCTCCATGTCTCTCCAGCTATTAATGAAAATGATCAGGGGAAAAAGGAACTGTCTGTAATTAAGCTGATAAATGGGTACTCTCTCCGGATTGGCTGCATCACCTACCTGAAAATGTAGGCCTATTCTCTGTTTAATAAAGATCTGGAAGGACCCAGGCCTGTGAGTGAACAAACACTATAGCAATGACTACCATCAGAAAAAAGAAGGGGGGGAAAAACCTTTTTGTTTTAACCAAAGAATATCCCTTTAAACCGGGTTCAAGTTATAGTCAATTTAACAAAATGGGTCACTAGTGGGCATATACAACACAGACTTTGTTTCATTAAAATGCCACAAAATACATTAAAAAAACATCTACTGTAAGCATAGGCTACTTATGAAAATAAATCAGCTAAATCTGAGAGATGGGAGAAGACCTCAAGACACCGCTGTTCATGACTACTTTAGAATCAGCACTTCTGTATGGGTGAGGCTGAGGCTGAGACATGGGCCCTCACGGCACAGCAGGAGAAGACCCCGGATGGGGTCTACACAGGAATGCACTGCTGTAGGCGTCACATGGGAACGCTGGGAGGACCACCTCAGAAACAGGGTCCTCTATGGGGGTCACATCCATCCACAGGTCAGGGCCAAGGTCAAAGATAGAGGGATGAGGCTTGCAGGGCACTGGCACTGAAAAATCAGACCTTTCCTCACCCAGGAGGCAGCCCAGCTCCTCATCCAGACATCTGTCATATCAAAACCTGACTATTGTAACTCTCTCCTCACTGGTGTCCCGGCATGTGCACTTAAACCTCTCCAACTGATCCAAAATGCCGCGGCACGACTGGTCTTCAACCAGCCTAAGTTCTCACATGTCTCCCCCCTTCTCCGCTCCCTCCACTGGCTCCCGGTTGCGGCCCGCACTGAATACAAAACACTGATGCTGACCTTCAAAGCTGCCAAAGGTATGGCTCCTCCATACCTCCAAAACCGGATCAACCCCTACACCCCCACCCATTCACTTAGATCAGCCAACACAGGGATGCTGACAGAACCCTCGCTAAAAGCCCCAGGACAAAAAAAAATCCCCTCGTCCGAGACAGTTTGCCCTCCTGGCCCCCAAGCTGTGTCACACTTGGAACAACGGACTCACTCGCTAGCTTTCGCCGTGGACTGAAGACTCACCTTTTCAGACTCCACCTAAACCCATAGGACTACTGAAACACTCAATGACCATACATGAAGCTAGTTAGCATTTGTTTTTAGGTTTTTTTAAATCCTTTTTTCTTTACTGATTATATTGTTTTTTTTTAGATTGATATTCATATGCATTTATTATTTTGTTGTTGATGTTCTGACATGTTATCTTGTTTATTATAGTGATGTATTATCTGCTTATTGTAAGTCGCTTTGGATTAAAAGCGTCTGCTAAATGCCTAAACTGTAAACTGTAACCGGTACTGTTGCCTGTGAGGGCCTATAAGTAGTACTCAGTTCTTTTTAAGTAAATCTACAATATGTAAATACAGAATTTACAGTACAATCTTCTATATAGGTTAACTTATAGAATATGCCTCTGTGCTGCTGAGAAATGAGTATAATCTTTATTTGTGGCTGTCCCAACTCCCAATATCCCAAGAACACCTTTTTAACTGCCTCATTGTATTGATATTTTCCTTGAACCATGTCTTAATATGTACACGCAGTATCTGTAAATACATCATTAAAGCAGTTGTAAGCTGTGAGCGCTCAGTTTACACATCTACATTCAAGAAAAAACATGGAAATAAGTAGGGGTGTAACGATAACTCAATCGAAAAATTGATTTTACTTTGCAATGATCTACTGTATTGTTTGCAAAAGCAAAATATCGTACAGTTTTGGCTTTGTATCGTGTCGTTTTAAAATACAGTCGGTATCGCATCGTTTAGCAATGCAAATAATTGATTGTATGGAAACTAAGTATTTGTGCCTTGTATTTGGCAATTTTAAGAGGGAAAATGAAAAAGAGGGGTCTAATTACCTTTCCATTCCATATAGCTACTCTTGGTCTATCAATAAATGTGTGTAATCTCTGTGTTCATGTCAAGGTGGGTTTGTCCTTATATTTGCTGGATAATCACAGCGTTACTTACTTACATAATAGACTTTTTACACGTTTTACACAGATTTAATTTCTTTGCTAAATAGATACTATATCGATTTTAAATCATTGAATCGAATCGCATCGTATCGCCATGAATGAACCAATATCGTCCATGTATCGTATCGTCAACCATGTATCGCGATGTGTATCGTATCGCTGTTAAATGTACCGTTACACCCCTAGAAACAAGCTCTTGAGCTTTAAGAAAGAAAAAAAACTGGGTTACTAGGTCCCAAGGTGGAGGGGCCTTAATTATTTTATATTTAAGCTTTTGAAAAATAGCAGATATACAAGTAGATTTGCTATTTTTGAAAAAAAAATGTGTGCAAATCTTTGAATATATGTATTTTTTAAGCAAACTTTTGTTTCAAATTTTGATTCTGGGGGGTCCCTGGAACTATATATTTTGAGGTGGGGGTCCGTGAGCTTGTATATCTGCTATTTTTCAATAGTTAGCACAAAAAAAAAAAACACTAAATAATGTGTTCCCACTTCCCAGTTACAGTCAAAATAAGGTTTTTTGATGATTCTGAATCCAATGCAAGCATTTGTTTTGCACGAAAAACATTCCTTGGGCTAGAAAGGCCCCTGTGAAAAGTGATGACTCATCACTAAACCATAGTTTTGTGAGGGCCTTTCTAGCCCAAGGAATGTTTTTCGCGCAAAACAAACGCTTACATTGGATTCAGAATCATCAAAAAAAATATTTTAGATTGTAATTAAAGAATATAAAAGATGAATGTTAAAATTATTTCATGTACTTCTTTCTATTGTTTTAGAGATACTTATTTCAGTGGTTGGGGGCATGCGTACAAGTGGCTAAATATGTCATTTTACACAGAAGAAGCCCATTCCCAAGATACAACGCAACCTTCCATGGTTGGATGTGACTTATGGCGGCTAGAAGTGTTACTGTAAATAGCAATAAAGAAACTGCTGGCTTATTGTGTCTAAAAAGACATATTTAGCCACTTGTACACATGCCCCCATGCGTACGCATGCCCCACATTTTAACATGATAAACTCAATAAAACAATAGAACGAAACAAATTTAAACATTTTAACACTCACTTTCTCTTTTGTCTAATTACAATCTACAATATGAACCCTTGTTGTAAAAAAACAAAGTTGTCCTTTAAGCTGCCAGGCTATACCCAGGCCAGAGCCCAGAATTTGGTGCGACGCCCCTGCACACAAACACACTTCCGGTTACCCTTAAGGCCGCGCTCACACATGTGCGTCACGCATCATCATCTTATCGTCTGAGAATGGCCACTGGGGGTGCCGTACTAATGCATTGTCAATGGAAGGTTGTTTGGTTTTTTGTCGTTGCCGTGTCTCTAGCTCAACCGCAGCCTGTACGCTCTTGAAGAGACACGGCAACGACAAAACACCAAACAACCTTGCATTGAGAATGCATTAGTACGGCGCCCCCAGTGGCCATTCTCAGACGATAAGATGATGATGCGTGACGCAGATGTCTGTACGGCGCCTAAGAAGCACTGTTAGATCAGACACTCACGCACATGCAAAACACACAAACACACAAGTCACGACACAACACGGTCAAGATTCATTTTAAAAGCATTTTAATGGCTTTTTGCACATATGTAACAGAGAGGGCAAAGTTCTACAGGTGCAGATCCAACTACCAGTGACCCCCAACCCCCCCTCCCTCCCCTCCAAACCACAAACTCCAAAACTCACACGGACTACTCGCCTACGCCCCCCTCCCCACAACCCCACCCGCTATGGCAAAAAAACAAGCGCACCTCCCCCAAGACAAACCGCCCCACCCATCGTGGCATTGTTGATTGTGCAATTATGAAGAAATATGTCATTACTATAGTTACAGTGAGAGAGGGGGGGAGGGGGGAATGCAACACTAACCCATCGTTTTATCAAACAAGCCAGAGAGAGAGAGAGAGAGAGAGAGAGTAGCAAAAACTATAATGACACAAACGGCTTCAGACTTGCGTCAAACAAACATCTGGGTTAAAATCATTTTTCAAAATCACTTCCAGTTGTTTCAAAACTGCTTAATTTTTTTTGGTCCATTCTGACCAGTAACAGACAAGAGAAAATGAGATTCCGTTTTGTTCTTATAGATTTTCTTTTTTGTTTATCCAGTGTTGGAATAATAATCGTTCGACCGACTCCGTTTCAGTTCCCGGCAGGCAAGAGCAATCGATTATATATATATGAGAGAAGGAAGGGAGCGACTGGTCAGATTCTCGTTTGACTGGACAAGTCTGAGTCGTAGGAACGTGGAGCGTTTTTTAAAAGCCGACCAAAGCAAAGCGACCGTTTTTATTTGCATTTTCTGCGACACAACTCATCCCAGCTAAAAGCTTTTAAACCCCCCCCCCCCCCCCCCAACTGTGTCCACGGTATTGACCACCACGCTTTTAAACTTTATTTTATTGTTTCATAGTTAACACCTATGTCTTCATAACTTGTTGAACTAAATACAATTCTTAAACATACATTTTATTATGAAAAACAAAACAAACAAAAAATAATACAATAGTGGGGAAAGGAAAAAGATAAGGAATCTCAAAAACTAACTAAAATAAGTAACTAAGAGGAAGAGGAAGTGTTAAGCCCGACCCGCACTTAACCGCACGACGACGTTGCGAGTCCGAAAATAAGCAGACCTATAAACTCACAAAGCGTCAAAAAGCATTGTGAGCTTGAAGGTCGGTTATTTTCCAGGCACGAGACACCGTGGTGCGGTGGAGTATGAGCTAGGCTTCAAGATAACACAAAGTAGTTAACAAATTAAAACTTAGTGGATGGTTCTTCATGAGTTATTAAACATTCGGACTGTTCTTAGTTCTTAGTTTTCTTTTTTTCTTCGTCGAGGCGCTCGGCGGATCCTTCATTCATCGCTTAGAAGTGTGTACGAAGCCGTTTATGTTTTTTTTTTAGGTAAATAAACATTATACATTATAATGAAGCTTATTACGTTTGGTAGCTCTTAATATCATTATTAGTAGTAGTAGTAACAATAAGTGAAAATTAAACACAGGTTTACCTTTTTAAACAGTTTTTTTGTTGTTATACACAAGTTATACATACAGTTCAAAGCACCTTATGGTAGGGTAACTCTCTAAAATGACCCAGTGTGTGTCTTAGCGCTGAAACAACCCCATGGAACCACAGCCAAACATTACTACACCACAGGTGGAACGAATTCGACGTAAAAGTGTAATTCCATTATACTCACAACATGTACTCAACCGTGTTTATACGACAGTACTGTACACAGTGTTGCCGCGTACTTTAACTACAGTAATACGGTGTTAATATGCTGGAATTAAGTTACAGTCAAAATGAGTCCTATACTGCACCGGCGTAGAATGGCTTCTGCTGGTCCATCTCGTTGCCAGGAGCTTCTTGGTCATCAATACCGCATGACTCTCTCTGTATCAACAATAACGGGATTATAATATGCAACTGCACTGTGTTGGTTCAAGCCCCTGATTTAGGCTTCATTGTATGACAAGTGTCCCCAAACAGAGAATTGGACACCGTCACACGACGGGTTTCGAATCCGGCTGAAGCATACCTGGTGTCGTTGTAAAGAGTTACCCGTTGCAAACTGGTTTCTCCCAGGCCGCCACATTGGTCCCGTCCCATCCACAGACGGACGGACTGACGGACGGCGGCCTCGGGAAGAAGACGAGGACAGGAAGCTACGAACTATCACCCACGAAGAACGCAGGAACGAAAAGACGAGTGAAAAAAACAAAACGGTGACGAGATGAAAGCAGCGAAAACGATGACGAGAGAACTTACAAACAAACAAAAACTAGGAAGAAACTAAACAAAAAAGAGCAATAAGTCATAAATCGGAATATTCTGGAAACTCTTCTTCAGTTGGTGCTTTATTGTTGTTCTGCGGCAAACTCTGGATGTTGTTACGGCGTTTCTTTTTTGTTTTTGTTTTTTTAAATCTCGATGTTTATTTACGACAGCAGCTGCCAAAAGCGGTTTGCATTCCCCTTTTTCAACTTTTTTTTTTTTCATCATTCAAAAGATTTTTCTTCATTCGGATTAGTTTTTTTTTCCCCCTTTGCTTTTTCACTCCTTATCTTAGAAATAAAAAAAAGAGAAAATAAAGAGGAGACATTTTTTTCTGTATCGTCGCTCTGAGCCGACCCAGATGAGTTTAGAGGCACGAAGAGGAAGGACCACATTTTGGCTCTGAGCTAGCATGCTGGAATCACACTCTGAGGAGGAGGAGAGGAGAGGGGTGGAGAGGAGAGGAGAGGAGAGGAGGAGAGGAGAGGGGAGAAGGATAGGAGAAGAAGAGGGGATAAGAGAGGGGAGGAGGAGAGGAGAGGAGACTTCGTGACGGAGGTTCTACTTCTTCTTGCTGAACAGGCTGAAGCGCTTCTCCTTGTCCTTCTCTCGCTTGCCGGGGCTGGACTCGGTGGTCGCCGCGGCGACGGTGGCGGGGAGCGTCTGAGCGCGTGCGGCGGGGGCGGGCGTGCTATGGCTGCTGGGGGTGACCTCCGACCTCGCGGTCGACGCCGCGGCCACGGAGATGGCCGTGATCCAGCTGTTCATCTCCTCCTGAGAGACACACACAGCGGGTTAACACACTATTTGCCATGTATCTGTCTATATCAGGTGTTCCCAAACTTTTTTGTCTCAGGGCACCCCATAAATATCTTTTTTAATCCGAGGCACCCCTACATTATAATTTTCACTCCCAGCACCTTATATTTATAGCATATCGTCGTTGTCGGGTGGAAACCTTGTATGTCCAAAACCGTTTTGTATTTCTCATCTATAAAATGTACTAAACTAGTGAAAACAGCAGATCTTGCGAGGCGTTGTGTGCTTGTAGATCGGCTGTTTTCACTAGTTTTGTGTGACAGTCTTGTATGATGAAGCAGGGCCTTGCTTTACCAAAAGACGTACACATTTGAAACTTGAGATACAAGGTTTCTGCCCGACAGTGATTATGTTGCGAGGGAAGCGTTGAGATAATAGCCATTTTGGTTAGAACTGACTGAAAATAACTTTGTACTTCAAGTTTAAAATGATACTAAATATTTTTGTAAGTGTCCAAATAAATTTCAAATATTATCAAATTATCTCGCGGCACCCCTGGACTGCCGTCGCGGCACCCCAGGGTGCCCCGTCACCCACTTTGAAAACCACTGGTCTAAACAATAGGATATCTATATAACAATCTGTACATTCAAACTATACGATACCAAGAAAAAACTGAGCCTGGCATCCGTCTAATTCAGTTGTTCTCAAACTTTCAAGGTCTCCCCTTAACTCTGACAAGTGTACAAATCTATGCTGTCAAGAGTTACAGACTTGTATGGGTCCTTTTATTAAAGGAAACCACAGAGTCCCCGGAATCAACTTTGAGAACCAC
The DNA here is from genome assembly GCF_963921795.1 of Nannobrachium achirus. NCBI lineage: Eukaryota > Metazoa > Chordata > Actinopteri > Myctophiformes > Myctophidae > Nannobrachium > Nannobrachium achirus. The sequence goes on along the minus strand of NC_137833.1, from coordinate 10,539,108 downwards.
TGGCCTGATTAACAATTCGTTGTCAAGAAAAACAAAAGAAAAGATGAGAACGAGTGATCAACATATGTGTGTATGAACGATATCTCGGTCGGTCGCTAGCGTCAATCGAGAGTAAAATTAGGCCTAGAATTATTGAATGCTTTAACCAGTGAAAAATAACAGATATACAAGCTCACAGCGCGCACCATGAGCTTGTAGATCTGCTATTTTTGAAAAAGTCGTAAAAATGTGTGCAAAACTTCTGAATATATGTATTTTTTAAAGCGAATGTTTGTTACTCAAATTTTGCTTCTGGCTGGTCCCTGGAACTAGATATGTTGAATGGGGGTCCGTGGCCAAAAAAATATCATTTTGGGGGTCCTTGACATGAGAACCACTGACATAGTAGTCTCTCAAGAACAGACTAACTGAGCTCCAGTTATGTGAAAAGGACCTTTTCTTTGACGATGGCCAGCCAGATTGCTGACATAGAAACACAGGTTTTTTTAAAAATCTTAGAAGGATTCAAAAGACACTTATAGAATCGGGTCAAAATCTGCTATTGAAAAATAGCAGATCTACAAGCTCGCAGCACGGTGCCGCACTGTGAGCTTGTATATCTGCTATTTTTCAATAGTTAAAACATAAAATAATAAATACACAATAATGTGTACCCGTTCTAAATGGGTTAAGGTGGCGAGAAGGGGTGCGGGATGTGGAGTGGTGAGGTGGAGTCTGAAGAATGGAGTTTTCAGGTTACGTCAGTGTTGCCAGATGTACGATAATTATCCTATTTGTACCATAATTTGACTCTCTGTACGATCAATAGTTCCAAAAACGCCCAAATGTACAATAATTACGGCATATCACAAAAAGAGCATGAATTTACTGAATTCTCTGGCTGCTGATGCGGGTTCCGTTTTGGCTTCTCCAAATAAGTCAGGAAATCTGACCCCAGAATTGACGCTTCAACTTTCTACCGTGGTTCTGGGGGCTTGGGCGAAACGTAAGATTTCTGGCTGATTGAAAGCCAGGCGTGCTGCGGCATTCTGCAGCAATGGGAGGGGCTTAGGTGAGCATGCTAGGTGGCCAGTGAGGAGAGAGGGACAGAGGTCAAGCTTTGAGATGACTTGAGGCCTGGATTAAGGAGTTGGGCCAGACTCCTGGACGAGGAAGGGTCTGATCCTCCCATTAGACCCTTCCTATGTGTAAACACACACACACACACACACACACACACACACACACTCTAGGGCATTAACAAAAAAGTCGACTCAGTCGACTTCATTACACAAGTTGACTCCCACCAGAGAAAGTCGAAAGTCGAAGTTGAAAAATAAAAACGTTCTATTGTGAAAATTAAATTAAACATTGTCCAAATTTGCAAATATATAGAGGCAGAAATTGTGAAAATAGCCGATCTACATGCTCACTACGCCTCGCAATTTGGACAATGTTTAATTTGTCATTTTAGAGGTATTAAAAAGTCCTTAAATTGTTATTTTAGAAATGTGAAGATACCCTCTATGCACTTAAACTTTATGTTGGTTTGTTTACAGTTGAGTGAGAAAACACTGTTTCACATTAAGTTAATCATCTGGGGACCCCCCAAAATAATTGGGGGGTCGTGTGTGATGTGATGACGTCATCAAACAATAAAGTCAACTTCAACTCAACTTTTTTTACTGAGTCGAGTAGACTTGCAAAAATCACAAGTCGTTAATGCACACACACACACACACACACACACACACACACACACACACACACACACACACACACACACACACACACACACACACACACACACACACACACACACACACACACACACACACACACGGTACTTACATCATCTTTGGCTTGGAACAGATACTCGTTACCATCAGTTACTCTGTGGAAAGAAGAGCAGACCAAGTACAGCGCCAAGTTTACTAAGTATTGAGGGTTTTAAGTGGCTAAATGCACATCATCATGAATCCAACATATTGATAGAAAAGATAACACTGACATGATGGTGCTGTCAAACAAACTCTATGAAGCTATCTGTGAAATCTATAGTTTCCCCAGTTCAAATATGATTATTTTGAGGGGTTCCCCAGTTCAAATCATTTTGGGGGTTCCCCAGTTCAAATCATTTTGGGGGGTTCCTCAGTTCAAATATGATTATTGTATGGAGGGGGTCACTGTTTGAGAAGTTACAGACCCCCGCCCGGTATGGAGTGAACAGCGTACTTGAGCTTGAAGACGTGTTTCTTCTTCTTGTACTCGGTGGCGGCGGTGCACACGGCCTCCAGCAGGCTGACAGGGATCTCGCTGTGGTAGGGGACCCCCTGAGACGCACTGCGCTGGTCCTTGTAGAAACCCATCTCTGACTGGTTGATCACACAGTACACGTTGTGCCATGACCTGAGACACACGCACACACACACAGTTAAGTCAGTGATATTATAAATGTATACAGCAGGGTTCCCCAATTCGTTTTCCCCACGGGCCGAATCATGTCTAGGGTACCAAGCCGAGGGCCACAACATTGCAGGGGGACAACGGTGGCGTTCCCGCTACTCCAGCGACAGTTCAGATATCGTCGTTGTCGGGTGAAAATCTTGTATGTCCAAAACCGTTCGTTTTGCATTTATCATTTTAAAAATGATTTAAACTAGTGAAAACAGCCGATCTACAAGCACACAACGCCTCGCACCGCGAGGCGTTGTGTGCTTGTATATCTGCTGTTTTCACTACTTTTGTGAGACGGCCTTGAATGGTGAAGCAGGGCTTTACTTTGCGAAAGAACGTACAAATTTGGAGATACGAGGTTTCCACCTGACAACGACGATATACTAGTGTTGTTGCTGCTCTTATACCACCATTATTACTAGGGTTGGTGGGGGCCTGACAGTAGCCCCTCGCGTGCCACAAATGGCCCGCGGGCCGCCTATTGGGGAACCCTGGTATACAGTATCGTTGCTGTTGGGCAGAAAGCTTGCATCTCATCTTTATATACTGAACCAGCTCAGTGGCCTTGTGGTTAGGGTGTCCGCCCTGAGACTGGGAGGTCAGGGTTCGATCCCCGGTTGGATTGGGGGGGTTTAGATCAACCACTACTGATTTCACGAGTGCAGCACGGCTGCGGCTCACCGCTCCAAGAGATGGGTCAAATGTGGAGAACAAATCTCGCATACAGGAATATATGTGACAAATAGTAGGAACCGTAATCTTAATCTTATATGCTTTTTTCGTAACTTGATGCTCTAAGTGTACAAGCTTTAAAAGAAATCTCAATGTTATTTCATCGATACAACATAGAAGCAAGAAGACATAGGACTAGTTTTAAACTTCCTCCTATTGTATGTCCTCCTATTCCTCCTTCCTCGACCCTCACCTGAGAGAGAACCAAAATGGTTTTCGAGAGGAGAGAACAACCGTAGCACAGATCCTGGCATTAAGGAGATTAATAGAGGAGGTGAAAAAGAACAACCTAGCAGCTGTACTGTGCTTCATTGACTTCAAAAAGGCTTTTGATTCTATCCACAGAAGCAAGATGGTGAAGATCCTTGAGGCCTACAATGTCCCTCCCAACATTCTCCGGGCTATCGAGACCATGTACGCAAAAACAAGGGCCAAAGTGGTGACCCCAGATGGCAGCAGTGAGGTGTTTGACATCCGAGCTGGGGTAATGCAAGGAGACACCCTAGCCCCCTACCTCTTCATCATAGTTCTAGATTATGCGCTCAGGAAAGCCATAGGGGGACGGGAACAAGAGCTTGGCTTCACGCTAACACCAAGGAGGTCAAGACGGCATCCCGCAGTAGTTCTGACAGACCTGGACTATGCGGACGACATCAGCCTGCTCTCCGACAGCATGGAACAAGCACAAGAACTCCTGAACAGGGTGGAGATAGAGTGTGCCAAAGTTGGTCTCAGGCTAAACGCTAAGAAAACTGAGGTTATCACCTATAACCTACCTGATCACTCACCTCTGACAACAACAGAAGGAGCTGTGTTGAAGGAAGTCAAGGACTTCAAGTACCTGGGCGCATGGGTCGACTCAACTGAGAAAGACCTTAAAGTAAGGAAGGCACTCGCTTGGAGGGCCCTGAACGGCATGAACAGTGTATGGAACTCTAACCTCCCCCGCCAAATCAAACTTAGCTTCTTCTTTGCAACGGTGGAGTCTGTTCTCCTCTATGGCAGTGAATGCTGGACCCTGAAGCCAACCCTGCAGAAGTCTCTAGACGGGTGCTACACTAGAATGTTGCGTGCAGTACTCAACATCAACAGGAGTGCACATGTTACAAACGAGAGCCTGTATGAGGGAATACCAAAGGTAAGCGAGAAAATTGCCACCAGAAGAATGAGACTAGCAGGACACTGCCAAAGACACCAGGAGCTTCCAGCCAGCAAATTGGTACTGTGGGAGCCAACACACGGGCACCGGCCGCGAGGACGTCCCACAAAAACATACGTGGACATACTCAAGGAAGACGTAGGGACACAGAACACCAATGAGCTGGCCAGATGTATGGAGAACCGAGATGACTGGAAACAACGATGGAGGGCTCGTCTGAGGACGACCTAGATAGATAGATAGATAGATCCTCCTATGCCCTTTTCATGCACACTTGTTCATATTTTCATTTGAATTTTATAATTTTTTATAGGATTCTTTGTCTTTTAACTGTGTCTGAAATAAAGAACACAAAATAAAAATCTACCACAGAATCACCGCTTTGTGCAAATATGTATTTATAATAATTATATTGCAATAATAATAATAATTCCTACCTGTTAGAAGCCTTCTTGTTATGCCCCTCCCACTCGTGCTTGCGGTGCAGGAAGCCCTCCAGTTGCGAGGTGGGCGTGTCCAGTTGGGTTTTGGCGGGAAGCGTGGCGGCCAGGCAGGCCTTGCCCTTGCGGGAGTCGGCGGGAGACCCCGCGGCACTGGGCTCCGACATGCCGTTCACCACCTCACCCGCCTCCCCGTTGTCCTGGCAACGCCAAACACAGAGGAGGAGTTAGAGACGCCTACACAGTCTGAATCTCTCACACGCACACGCACACACACACACACACACACACACACACACACACACACACACACACACACACACACACACACACACACACACACACACAGTCTCTCTCACATACCTTCCTTTACCATTATATACAGTACTTGACAGTGGTGACAAAAATACTCACATATTTTACTCAAGTAAAAGTATCAATACTAGCATGTAGCAAAAGTACTAAATGTATAATATAGGGCTTAAGTCGTTAATGTATGTCTAGTGATATTATAATGTATATCTGCAAAGTAACTAGTAACTAAAGTGTTGAAATAAATGTAGTGGCGTAAAAGTACAATAATTGGATCCCAGATGTAGTGGAGTAGAAGTAAAAGTATTGGAAATTGGAAATACTCAAGTAAAGTACAAATACCTCAACATTGTACTTAAGTACATTTTGAAACGTATTTACTTTACACCACTGGTACTTGATATAACTCACCCACACTTCAATTATGTCTTGCACGCAAAACAACTAACTACACGCATGCACACACACGCGCACACGCACACACACACACACACACGCACACACACACACACACACACACACACACACACACACACACACACACACACACACACACACACACACACACACACACACACACACACACAGAGGAGTAAATCCCAGGTAGAGCAGAGACATGCAGTAGCGTCAGGCTGTGTAGACCAACCGTTCCCAGATTAAACACAGAATGCATGAGGATATGATGAACTGAAATGTTGTTGCTTTCAGGTGGAAAGCTTGTACGTCCAAGAACCTGTGATCCAATTATTAACCAGTAAGACTCCCTAATCAGGAGATAAGCGACCGTCACGTCGCAGACACAAACTTTAGAAGGCAGTCGTAGCCAATCAGGAGGGAATATGGGAAACGGGAAATGTGTTCAGCAAAATTCGGCCTGATGGTGGTGCTAGAAGAGGGCAATGTGAGAAAACAGGGGCGGAGGTTGTGATTTGCCATCCAAGGAGTGTGTGTTCAAAATTTGGCATGGAAGTTGGGCAACGGTGCCAGACATAAGAGAGGGGCAAAAGTGTGACGTTTAGTTTTACGTTTCAAAATAAAATGGAAACGAATATATTGCTGACCTGCGAGGTCACAACGTGTGTCACGTCAATGCGTTGTGAGCTTGTTCGCCGCTAATAACCAATATGCAAGCTCACAACGTGTCGGACAAGTACTATAGTACTATAGCAAGTACTAACAAGAGCTTGTGACTGAATTATAATTACATTGGATCCATTGAAAGGTTCCTTTTTCCCAACATCCAAACTTTCCACTTTGACAGCACTGTTACGTTAGGTCATTAAATGAGCTTTATGTATTATACCATGTTAGGTCATTAAGTAAGGTGTGTGCATTATTAAATCAGGTTTGTGTGTTAGGGGTGTGAATGTGTGGCGCTGCGTTTCAACGGTGTGAGCTGAGCGTTGGTTACAGCCCCGATTACAGTACACAAACACACACACACACACATGCACAGATCACACACAAATCACAACACCACTCCAACGACAACAACGCACAACAGCACCGCTGGTCGCCACGGAGACCAGCGGAGAAAGAGAGCTAGCAAAAGGGGAAAGGGAAGACGTCACAGATTGTAAAAGCACACACACATAAATCTCAAACAATTATCCACAAAAATTGCTTGAACTCATTATTCGTATTGAGCATCATTATTGGGACGAGTGAGGGGAGATTGCGATTGGCCTAGTATCACGGAAGGAAATGTTTTAAAATTTGTTTGTTTGGTTTCATTTATTTGCACACCACACCCACTCCAATCGGTCTGGTATTACCCCAGCACTGGGCTCAGCAGGGCTCGACCAATGGCGGACGCTCTTACTGAGAGCTCATCAGAGGGCTGGACCAATCCTGGGAAGGCTTTACTGAGAGACGGTCAAAGGGCCGGACCAATCCTGGGAGCTTTTGTTTGAACCGAGATCCTGTTTACCGTCAAGTTCTCTTCACGCATGGTTTTGTTTTGTTTGTTGGAAGATGTTTCATACTTTGAACAATGTGTCAGCAGCTGAATCAAATATGATACAAATGGCTGCATTTCTACACCTTAATGACACAGTAACACCACCTTAAGTACACGCTAATTACATAAACTACACCTTAACTTCACCCTTATTACACATAAACGATTTGAACCCACTATTCTTAATTGCACTGTACTCTTAACTGTAACTGTATGTCTTTGATGACAATTAGCGTCACAAGCTTGTAGATCTGCTTTTTCTGTTTTGTTGAGTCAAAAAAAGGCAAAGTTACAACTTATAATACAACTTATTATATTAGAATATTTCGTGACACAGAATCAAATGTTTTTATGGTCACGATTCACCAGGAGCCTGGATGGCTTGGTTCCAGGCTTAAAATAATAAATATTTTTCTGGACTCTCTATGGCTTTCTATCTGTGTAACCAGAGACGGTAAACATAGCCACTGCTACATCTGCAGGGTTCAAGTGGTTACTACCACCACAACGCAGCCACACACCAACTAACAGATGAACTAGCCTACATAAATCACTTTATGATGATATGTGAACACAGATGGACCCAGAGTGGAAAGGAATGAAATGCAAAATGATTAAACAACAGGTCGATCATATCTAGCAGCATGCTAACATCTGACACACACAACAATGGATAACATGAGATGTGCACACACACACACCGACAGACAGACACACATACAGACAAACAGACATGTAGTGCTCCATCAGAACATAATGTTTATTTAGATTTTCATTGGGTGATGGTGTTAGTAAATGAGGACGGGGTTTTATGGGTGCATGTGCATTTTTTTCTTTTTGGGGGGAGGGGTGAGGGGTTGGGGGGGGGGTCCACATGCAACAGAAACCATGGGAGGAGAAAATAACGTGAAATCATCAGAAACAAAAATACATTCGGGTGCAGAAACATGGAGGATGTTGGTTGACATGTGACTTGGTAATGATATGAAAGTGGAACGCACTCTCACACACACACACACACACACACACACACACACACACACACACACACACACACACACACACACACACACACACACACACACACACACACACACACACACACACACACACACACACACACACACACACACACACACACACACACACACACCCCTACATTTGTGAGGACCTCAACATTTTCGGACACAATTGAAAATAGCAGAAAATACTCCAAAATTGCCGATCGACAAGCTCAGAGCACGCCCACAGTGTGTGACGCGTTGCAAGTGTGTAGATCAGCTATTTTAGGGACTGTGACATTACTGCACAACTGGGTATACAATAGGGAGAACTGTAATAACAACTAACAACTAAACCTGACCTCTAGATGTCCAACCCTAAACTGAAAGTTGTTCAAATTGTAAATAACGACAATTCCTTTTGTGAGAACCAGGGAAATGGTCCTAAATGTCTATTTCTCTTATTCTACTACACATTTGGTCCTAAAAGTCTCACACACACACACACACACACACACACACAGACACACACACACACAAGCACACACACACACAGAGTTTTATTGCTGAAAGAGAAAATGCATCATAATGCATAGATGATAGATGATAGAGGATGAGGAATGATTGAATGTTATCACATACTTATAGAGTTTACAGTACACATCACACTATATGATGCATTGTACTATATGTGCAGTATTGTGTTTAGTAGAACCTCATCATACACTATACTGTACCAGTGTGTGTACCGCAATATTAACTATTCACACAATACAAACAGTACAGTACTGTACTGTACTGCCATGACCACAATGGCAACAAGCCCATAGAGCTTTTAGTGTTAGCCTTTTAGCATCATTGTACCACTGTACTATTTGCATACTGTCAATCAATCAATACTACAGTATGTGATGCTATAGTAACAGTACTACTGCATAGGAATGTGTATAGTATGTTTACTCTACTATGTTCATTGTACAATATGGTATTGTGTGAATAAGTACCATGTACACAGTGTCAGTATTGTGTTTAGTATGTGTGTGGTAAACACCATGTATTATGCAGGTAATGATATGGAAATGATTTATGTGGAATGTAGTTCAGCTGTTTAAATAACCTATGACCTAGCAGCTCAAAACTCACACTAAAGCCAATACTATGTCACTTTAATCTTTGTAATTTTTTTTAAATAACTGCTTATAATTCCCTGATGCCGGTTCAAAACAAACCCACAGAAACAAATGAAGCATGGTCTAGAGCAGTGGTTCTCAACCTCACCCACAACTCTGAGTGTGTACGAATGGAACCAACTAGTACAGGGTCCATTTGGTTCCATTTGTACACTGTCAGTGTTACAGACCTGTAACCTATTTTCTGCCTTCATAGTTAAAGGACCATTCTATACTAAATTCAACAATGTGTGGTATGCATCTGTATGAGAGCAATTATTGTATAAATGCTGTGTTATGAAGCCGGTTCTGAAAGCACGCAGCAACTATAAACTGCATGGATCAAAGACCGTGACTTTAAAACCTCACATGCAGTACAACTTCAGAGGGGACTTTAATATACTCCATAACCAGCTGTGTCATGTTTTATTATCAGGTGCTGTGTCATGTTGTTCTGTTTCATCTATTAGTGCTTTACTCCTTATTGGTAAACGGCACCGTTTTACCCATCATGAGTAAACATCTCATTTTTAATTCATAGGTTACGTTTCCGACATTATCAGTTATGCCATGTTTTGTTATCAGGTGTTTTGCGTTGTATCAGGTGTTATGCCATGTTTTGTTATCAGGTTCAGGTCTATATCTTTTTGTATGATCAGGTGCTGGCGTTCCACAAGGTGAGTCTATAAAGGATGACGTACACCAACAGAAAAACAAGAAGCTGAGGAGAGAGGTGGATTGGAGTTTCAAGCTGAGAGGAGGAGAGGGAGGGGGGAGGGGGAGAAGGAGAGAACAAAGTAAGATAAGGGGAGGAATGCAACAAAAAGAAGTGTGTGTGGTTTCTAACAGGACCCACCATGCACCACTCAGTCACTCTCAGTCACACCAACAATGACCTGCATGAGTTCCTGGAGAAAATAACTCTTTTCTAATGTGTCTCTGAGGGTACATACATTCACACTGCCAGATCAAATCACTGTGTCTCTATCCAGATCAGAATCAGACCGTTTTCATCAAGGAAACAAGGTTTTTTTGGGGGGGAATGAGATTTACACCACATTTCGATGTGTTTTGAGAATTCTGATCCTGAAGTTCTAAAGATGTGTCTCGGTCTAGACACTCGGAGGCTGAAGCATTATGTATTCTTTTGTCGTATGGTGGTTTTACTCACAGACAACCATCAGATCTACAAGCTCACAGCTTGTAGACTGGATGCTTTCGGCAGGCGAAAACTATCGCAAAACAGTGTAATAAGTTAAGCATATTACTCATATTATTCACGCATTATGTCAGCAACCTTTGCAGATAGGCAGACTGAGACTGAACACACACATCTGATCTGATCAAATCCACTTCAGTTTGGACAGCAAGACTTGCTTGCAGTGTGAACAATGCCCGAGATCACACGAGAACACTTTCTATTTGACACTGGAGTGTCTAGCAGAGTAGACGGAATGTTGTTCAGTGGATAAATAAGAGATGAACCCAGCCCGATACCTAGCCTCGTAACTGACTGACTGACACTACGGAGACAGTCCTAAACGTCTCCTTACAATCACTTGTTGAACCTTCCCACAAACCATGCAACGGCGGGCTCATTCAACAAACAAGCATTATTGTTCAACTGTCCCACCATTATGACTGTTCCCTTAGAGACCTCTAGGTGGCAGCACCATAATGACCGTTCCCCTGGACCAGTTCTGGGCTCTGTTCTTTGTGGAGGTTTCGTTGACCATGACATTTCATTCATATAAATTGAGGCTATTTAGAGCTCATGTCAGCTCTGAACACTAAACCTTCGAATCTGAGCGATAATAACAGTAAAAAGAAAAAGGAAAAGGAAAAAAAAAGAAAAGAAAAAATAATACATTCTACTGATAATGCTAATACTAATTTGCGTTCTTTAGATACTATCTCGAACCCAAGCGCAACCAAGTGACAAGTCAAGCTGAACCGGTTCAGTCCAGTTAGATCATGTAAGTTCAGTTCAGCTCCAGCTGGTATTGTGGGGATAAATAACATAAATCTACTGTAATTAGTGAAAATTAACACACCTCAGTCAACAGGGAGACATGTAGCGCACATGGCTAATCAGGCTAATCCTACTGTATACAATACATTATAAGACCACTATTAGCCTACTACCATTTAAAACGTACATTCTTCTACAGGAGAGAACAGGAATGGAATTCAAATTAAAACGTATGGAAGGATAAAGCCATGGCTTCAAATTAAAACACATTACACTTACAACAAAAAAGAAAGAAAGAAAGAAAGATGGACATTGCTATTCAACAGGGACAAGACGATACATATTAAAGGAATGGAACATTCGTGTGTGTGTGTGTGTGTGTGTGTGTGTATATCAGGGTGTGTGTGCAGCTTTGCGGGTCTGCATGGCTCTCAGGGCAGGAGAGCGGTAACTAACCCTGGGAGAGTCTTGGTCTGATGGCTGTCCGTTCTGTAGAGACCCCTGCTCCCCCTCCCTGGAGAGAGAGACACACACACACACACACACACACACACACACACACACACACACACACACACACACACACACACACACACACACACACACACACACACACACACACACACACACACACACACACACACACACACACACACACACGGAATGTTATTGGTACCTGCGGAAAGAATTGCCGATCTACAAGCTCACTGTGGGGCCTTTTCCACCGGCAAAGAACCGGTTCTGGTTCTTTCTCCCGCCTATGGGATGAACCAGAGGTGTGCTTTTCCACCGAGAACCGGAGTTGGTTCCGAACCGTAAAAGTTGGTTCCGAACTAGCCCCATATAGAACCTCACCCGTCGCTGCGTACTGTTGTGCTCCGAGATGAGGTCCTAGAAACATGGCCGCCGGAATCGTGCGACAGCCTCCACATCACAGTTGGAAAACACACAAAACAAGATTTTGTCCAAAAAGTAACGGCAGTTCCGAGCTCCCAGACTGTGAAAACCTCACCTCGGTACATAAAACATGAACTGCGGCATGAAACAACCCCTTAAAATCGCTAGTTTTGTCAGCCGGTAATGTTTACAAGCCTGGAAGTTGCAGCCGGAATGGAAGCATTAGCGCCCTCTCTGGTCGAATGTCTATTCGAATGCAGCGACGGTTGGGGCTACGTTTATTTCTCCATAACGACCAAGCAGCGAGACGTTATCGCACTTATTACCCGGCATCTCAATAAAATTAATAATTTGACTAAAAACTAAAAACAAAACAAAGTATTTCCTTGTTTACAAACTGCTGAAAGTGTTCCCCAGTTTTAACAACACGGGTCGCCTTGGAAAATCGTATACTGCATCGTACTCCTGCATCTTGCCAATCATCTATTCATCACAATCACACACATTGACTTCTATTTTCTATGTTGCTGACTTTCCAGGAATAGAAAGACTGTACGTTTTTTTATTAACCTCGCGTCACCAGACTTTCCACCTGGGAAGAAAGCCAGGTATTTGTTCAAAAACTAGACGAACGACTGATCAGAAACCCGAAGATGATATTGATCCCTGGCTAAGTTTCTATTAGATTGGTATCCTCAGATGGAATCACTGGTAGGCAGGTTTCTGAACTGTCCTGAGTGAGTAAACATGGCGGAGGACAATATCACGATAAATTAAATCTCCACAATATGATTATCGTGTTTTTTTATCACGATAAACAATAATATCGCTTATCATCCCTAATAGATAGATCTCTATGGGGGTTAAGGCTAGATAGACAGAACCACTCACCTCTGTGCTGTGGTGGGCTCTGTGGGGTTAGGGTTAGATAGACAGAACACTCACCTCTGTGCTGTGGTGGGCTCTGTGGGGGAGGGCTCTGCAGGCGGGGGCTGTCTACTCCTCTCCTCTTCCTCCTGCCTTCGTCTCACTTCCAATAACTCCATCTGGGGTGGAAAACAGCAAGTCAGGCTCCACCTCATCTAAACCAGTGGTTACTGGAATGGACCCTCACAGGTCTGGCACTCAGAGTGTAGACCGTTTACTCCATGGGACTAAATAACATAGTATGCTTTCAGTTCCTATTTGTCGGTATCATATACTGTAAGGGCATACTAGTATCCGGCTTGCAAGTTGAGGCAATATATGAAGTGACTTAAAGAGAAAGTTCATATGAATTGCCGCTAGTTTCACCGTTTCCCCCCCTGCTATTACCAAAATAAAATGGATTATGCTTCATTGGGTTTGAATGGGGTTTTTGCCAAACTTTAAACTTGATGTTATTACCTTAATAAACATTGTCATAAATACTTTATGCTTCCAGTCAGTCACTAGTTTTAAAGTCTTCTTTCAATCACCATGATATGCGTTTAGTTAAATTATGGTCCCCTGTACAGTATTTTATAATTTATGATAACATAGTGTACTGTGTGCCGTAGGAGGGGCGTGGCTAGCTTGATTGACGAGCTCCCAAACAATAGCATGTATTGACTGTTAGGATAAGAATTATGATACATAATTATGTTTGTGTATGAGTCTCATATGACCATATAATATATATATATGAACTGAACGTACAGTATGAGACCACATTTTGGTCGGATACTGTAGGGTCAGGCTAAAGATTACAGGTCATAATAACTTTAGACTATGAAATCATGATATACTGTATAAGTCACGAGTGGTGGAAAATTTGACCCACCCCCTTCTCTGGCCCAACCAATAGAATCCGGGTACTAAATACAGTAGGCTTAACCGTTTTAGTGCCAGCCCCTAGATGGCGCCAAAGAATGCCAAGCTTTCTCTCATAGGCGAGCGTATTAGCATCCGGGGACTCACGTTGCAGTGACGCGCGTGCTCACGTTCGTGCACGTCATGGAAAGGTCCCGGATGAAAAGGGCTACAGATTAGCGATTATTATTAGCATTTTTTAAAGATAATTTTTAGGCGATTTCGCCGTAAATAAACCTCGGCGCGCCTCCCTAAAAACACAATCCAGAGATATGGCCCTTCAAAGATGTGGTTTTTCATTGGATTCGGCGGCGATTCGGCGATTCGTTCGCGGGTAACGGCCGGCCGGGCGGCCCCCGGATTTGGAACACTGGATTTTAAATTTAGGCTCAGGCTTCAGAAGGCCTCGGATCATTTTATTTATTTCATTAAAAAAGCCGAACATGTTCGGGATAGGCACACTGGACTACGTTCCGGAAGCGGCGCTGAACATTCGGTGAACATTGGGGGGCTCAAAAATGTATTTTAAACCATTTTTAATGGAATATATCGTCGGACCATGTAAAATGGCTAGCTGGCTAGCGTAGGACGAGCCAGGACCACCCACGACTCTACAAGCAGCTCAGGGTAAGTCAATTAATAAAAAAAAAAATTGTATTGGATTGAAATAAAGCCGAACATGTTCGGGATAGGCACAGAATGAGTTAATTTACCGTCTGTAGAGTATATATGGGCGTAGCTTTGTCCATCTCTTTTTTACAGTCTATGGTATCACAATGAAAACTTATTTTCAAGGTTTTATTGAAAGAAAAGAAAAATACCATGATACCATTTTTACATTATTATTTACTCAAATGTTAGGATGAGACCCACAGGTGTCCTTGAGGGGGGTTCCAGGGGGTTCCAGGGGGTCCCCAGCTATATTTATGATGGTTAGGAACCACATGTCTGTGATTGAGAGTGCACACATATACGCTCTCTGACTTGGGGACCCCCCTGGGGATCCAGAGTCGCCCCACAGTTTGAAAACCACTGATGTAAACGAGAAGAGGCAACGGTCCTCTCTCCTCACCGTGGTCAGTCTCTCCAGGGCGGAGAACCTCTCCTCCCAGGTGGCGGCCGACTTCTCGAAGGCCTCGTGTCTCTTGATGAGCTTCTCCACGTCGTCCACGCTCTGGCCCATCTCCTTGTTGGTCAGGTAGGGGTCCTGACCCAGCAGCCACGCCTCCGCCACGCCAGCGTCCCGAGAGAACTGATGCACCTCCAGAACTACAGAGAGAGAGAAACAATGTACAAGTCAGGTATTTACAGTAGCAGATGTGCTTATCCAGAGTGATTAAGTAACAAAAATGTACAGATGACCACGGTGTGTCTGCATGGTCATCATATCTGGGTCAGTGGCTCGCATCATTCGAACAGAAGGCTACGGGAAGGGAGAAGAGTCTAGGACGTGTGGAGCGTTGTCCAGGGTGTGAGAGAAGGGGAGGAGATGAAAAGAAAAGAAGAAAAAGGAAAGAAGCGACAAGACTTCTTACCCAGTCTAAGCCACTCCCATCTGTCCTCCCACTTGTCAATCATGTCTTTCCTCTTGTCAGTCAACTGTAGCAACTTCTCTTTAATCTGACGCAGAAAAAAACAAATGGAATTTTATTTGATATACATTCATTATGTTGTGTTCATTGTCTGACACACTGTAATTATTCACTTATTACACAATAAAATCAGTTCCATTCGACAGTGTGTGCAAATGAAAGCAAATGGACCTATGAGGTTTACACTCAGAAGGCTCTGTAGTAATAATAATACAAATATTCATATGGCTTCTGTTGCACTTAACTAAACCTGCCACAAAAAGTTCGGAAATCTAACTTTGGTCGATTATATCTCCCCTTTAATAAACCCAAATGGTATTGAGTTTTATGTATTTTTATCGTTGATTTGTCACCTTTACAACGAGGTACAGCTTGAAAGCATCGGGCATTCGAGGCATGAGCTACACAGCCAAGCGTGTGGGTACCGCCGACCATAATTTTGCCAAAATGGCTTGCAATATACTGTTCTGCTGGCATTTACTCTCATTTTGGGCTTCCCTGACACTGAGCTTAACATTAACAAAGTGTAAAAATTGCCAATATGTGTTGTTTTTTCTTTTCATTATTACTGTGGGAGAGTGCAATAATTCAATGCCCCAAGTAACAAAGGTGAACACCAAAAGAACAGTATTGCAGGCCTGCCAGGCCATTTTGACCATTTTTGGAGGTGCGCTACCCACACGTTTAGCTGTGTTGCTCATTCCACGAATGCCAGATCCTTACAAGCTGTACCTCGTTGTAAAGGTGACAAATCAACGATAACAAGGATATCAAAGACAATACCATTTGGCATAATTAAAGGGGGGATATAATGGACCAAATGTTGGCAAATTTTGGGTCGGCGCTACCCACACGCTTGGCTGTGTAGCTCATGCCTCGAATGCCCGATGCTTACAAGCTGTACCTCGTTGTAAAGGTGACAAATCAACGATAAAAATGGTATAAAACACAATACAATTTGGTATTATTAACTCATCGGACGCCCACGAGGTGTCTACGCGACAATTTCTTTGATGTCCCCGGAGGCCCACGACGCGTTGACGTGTTTACTGTATTTACAGTACTAGAAGCTGGGTTCGGGCGGCCCAGCGTCTAGTCGGCGACCTGGCCAACTCGGAACAATGTAAATAGGGAATGAATGCCCCGCCCTTTAATGCAAACCCCATTATACCTGTTTTCATAGGACCCGTTTTGACCATCTGTCTGCCTGTGTCCATTTATGCCCATATATGGAGATATCTGTATCTGTCTGTCTGTCTGTCGGCGTCCATTTTATGTCCATATATGGAGATCACTGCAGTTATAGTTCTGGGTCCATTTTATGCCCATATATGGAGATATCTGTCTATCTGCGTCCATTTTATGCCCATATATGGAGTATCTGTCTGTACCTCCAACTGTGTTGCAGACACAGTGCCGGTTCCCCCTTTAATGCAAACCTCATTATACCTGTTGTCATAGGACCCGTTTTGAACATCTGTTTGCCTGTGTCCATTTATGCCCATATATGGAGATATCTGTATCTGTCTGTCTGCGTCCATTTTATGCCCATATATGGAGATCTTTGACCATCTGTTTGCCTCTGTCCATTTATGTCCATATATGGAGATATCTGTATCTGTCTGTCTGCAATCCATTTTATGCCCATATATGGGGGCATTCATTTTATGCCCATATATGGAGAACGCGCGTGCCCGTGGGACGAACGGTTCTCGAGATACGCGGATTACATACATACATACATACACACTCACAGAGATTTTTTGTTGACTCATGTGGCGTACGTCATTTTATGCCCATATATGGAGAACGCGCGTGCCGGTGGGACGAACGGTTCTCGAGATACGCGGATTACATACATACATACACACTCACAGAGATTTTTTGTTGACTCAAGTGGCGTACGTGATGTCAGAGCCTTTTATGAAGTGATGTCACAATGAGTCAGAGCTTTCGCCGATTTCCTCCGGAACAGCCTGATGTCAACAATCAACCCCGCATAAGGAGATTCCGAACGTTTCGCGCCGGTTCGGGAAAACCGCGCGTCGGGTCGGGTCGAGACCCGGCACTGCACTCCGTGCCGCGGCGGGGAACGCGCGTGCCGAATCTGAAGCCGATGGGACGAACGGTTCTCGAGATACGCGGATTACAGACACGCAGAGACTTCTCGCATTTATAGATAGATTATGTTTAAACCTCACCGTTAGGTTGGGGCTACGCATGGATGTAGCCCATTAGCCGCTAGTCGCTTCGAGTCGACGCTGGGAGCTTCGCGCGGCCGTTTTGGTCCGTATACTCCAATGCATTTCCTCATCTTTAAAGCCCTTTATCTCCGATGTTTGTTTTATGGCTAAAACTGTGGCCGCGTGCGACATTATGTCCAAATCTTGATTGGCAATGAATAGCTATGATCACCACTAGCCCTTACAGTAACTTACACAATAACATCCTGTCTGCGCTCATGTGACCAAGTGACGTCATTACGCATGCATTGACGCAACAGGCCGTTGTAAGCTTCTATGAAAGTCAATGGAGTTTTTTGGGCAGTCAGCTGGGGCTCTGGCGTCCTCTAGTGGGCGTTCGATGTGTTAAAGGGGAGATATAATTAATTATTAATATGTTTCCTTTCTTTTTGTGCTGAGTTTATGTAATGTGATCTAAATCAGCACGGAAACGCTTGCATTTGGTCATAAAGACCTATTTTTATATCAAACAAATCATCAAAAATCCTGAAACATCTTAGGGTGCGTATCAAGCGACATCTCCAGGTGCTCCACTGAAAACTGGACCAAAGAAATGATGTGTACCCAAGGACTATATAGTAATAGTGTTTGTATACAGCAGTACAGAAACAGTACAGTAACAGAACATACCTCCTCTGAAGCGTAGTGTTTGCGTGCCAGCAGAGCCTTGCCCAGCTCGATGCAGGCAGTGAAGCTGTCGTTACGTGCATCGATCTCTGCTTTGATCCCCTGGTGGTTGTTCATCAACAACTCTACAGACGACACGTCCCTGTACACACACACACACACACACACACACACACACACACACACACACACACACACACACACACACACACACACACACACACACACACACACACACACACACACACACACACACACACACACACACACACACACACACACACACACGTAAGTATATACTTTATATAGCACTGGTTCCCAATCTTTACTGGATAAGACCCACTTGACAATCACATTCACGGAAACCCATCTGACCACACATGGCTGCCGTGGTTTAATGGGTGGGCCGTGTGCAATTTAGGAGCATGTTAATATTAATGAATATCATTGATTGTGTTCCGGCTATGGGTCTTATCATTTAACAATAATAATAATATATACTGTATGTAGTGTACCTGGGTTTCTCCTGGGCCTCTATGAGTCGTATCACGTCCTCCATCCATAACATGAGGTCTCGGACCATGCTGAAGAAACGGAACTTGTCTCCGGTGTCGAACAGCTTGAGTCGCCGTCCCTCCGCCGCGTCCAGGAGGTTCTTCCAGGCCTCCAGCACCTGACGAAGAGGAGGAGGACATGGAGAGGAAGATATAAGGGTGAGGAAGATGAGGAAGACATGGAGAGAAGATGGAAGGAAGATGACATAGAGAGAAGACAGAAGAAACGAAGTGTTAACAAGGCAGAACAGAGAAAGACCAACTTTTGTTGGTTTGTCCCTTGACTCTCGTTTGCCCTTCCTTGGTTGTTCCCTTCTTCATCTGCATTAATAATCCAAATGATGAATAATTGTATATTTCTACTAAAACTTCAGTCGGATACATCTAGACTGTTAAGTTCCTAACCCTGTGGCTGAGGCTCAGTGAATAACCTCCCCCCCACCCCTGCATATCTGAATCACATTCACCTTTTACACAGGATGTGTCTGTATGCAGATGACAGCTTTCATTTTGTCAACGAAAAGAAAAAAGCCATTTGTTTTTGGTAGTTTGTAGATGACAATCTAAAACAATCAGCAATAAAGTGTGGGTGTAGAAATACAGATTATGCAAGGTCAAATATCCAGTTTTTTGTTGACAAAAAAAATAGCAAAAAGCGTTGATTAAAGAGGGGAGTCGAGACACTTTCTGGAGCTGCTCCACTGAATGCACGGCCACACACGGCATCCGAGCACACCTGACTCCATCTATCTACATCTTGGTGGATTTGTAGTTAAAGAGCATAACTTCATTTGTCAGACATTATATTTGTTTCTATCTACAATTAGTAATCACTTTTCAACCTGGTATCCCTATTTTGAGCCTATCGTTATTTGCGAAACCTCTCAAAAATCTTTCAAAAGATTTCCCAAATTCTACTTTCCCAAGCACAGAAAGCAGACAAATAGCAGATCTACAAGGTTACAATGTGTCCTACCGGGACGCATTGTGAGCTTGTAGGTATGCTTTTGTTGCTGTTCGTCGTAAGACAAATTATAGGGCTTAAGTGGTTGAAGTCGTGATTGTAAAGCACAGTGGCTCACTGTGCTAATGTACTGTATATTTATACTGTATATATAAAATGATGATGAAAACATTGGTAGTTGGAGCAGTGATGGTTGGCCAGCTAAGCTCGCTGCCAGCAACAAGCAAATGCTAACATTCATGTTGTGGTTGCACCATGTGTTTCGCAGCACAGAATTCAACAACGCATCTAAAATGGACGCGACAAAAAACTTCACAATAATATGAGCTTTCATTGATTTACTAACAAAGCCAAACCGTATTTGCAAACTATACTTATGATTTGTTTTATACTACTTGCAGTGCCAGATGGGTGGGGCTTGCTGTATCCATATTGAATGATTGAAGAAACTGCGTACATCCCTAGATATCCACGTTTTGTTCAAAGTCATAGTGTGTAACATTCATTTTCGTAGTCTTGCTCCCAGTCTCTTCAGGGTTTTAGTAAACAGAAAATACATTTTCAGGTCAATGCTTCTCCCATATCCCTTTGGCCACTTGGGCAATGCTGCAGTAGCAGTATGCGAATCTCTGTAAACTGACCAAATGTACATAATACGTCTTTTTATGTGTGTTCAACATCTGAGAAATAAATAAAATAACTGGTTACATATGTCCTCCAATAAAGGCAAAGAATCTCAAATATGATTTATCAGCTTGTGTTTCTGTTCCAATTTTGTCTGCTCAATTTGTGTTATGACTTCGAATGTCACTGGCTCATTCTTTATCCTGATTGGACGGAATTCGTATCCCAACCTGCAAATGTATTTCCTGAGCTGGAGAGAGAGGGAGACCCCTGTTACTGAACAAACACTCTACTATAACAATGGTTGCCATGGTAATAAGATTGATTTGACTGATTTGAACAAAAAATGTATAATTAAATTAGAACAGCACTTTTCAATTCTTTACAATGTGACAATGAAACTTGGGGCGATGGTTTTCAACATTATATAATGTACATTTGTAGATCTATAGCTTTCTGGCTTTCTGGTTGTCACCATTATGTACAAACTCCACCCATCCAGCCTCATCGGTAGCATAAAACACACAATGGAAAGTATTTTGCAAATGGCCTGGTCTCAACACTCAACACCAAGCAGGGACTAAACTGGATGACACGACTAAAATGTCCCGAAACTTGAGTCAGCATTTTAGTCGAAAGCGTACAATATACGAGCTTAAGGTTCCTAAATAATTATGTTTGATGCGAAGCCGATGTTTTAATTTGGTCAAAACAGGAGTGCGTTCTCACCTCTCCCTTTCTCCTCTGGGCGGGGGGAGGGGCGATGGGGGAAACGGGACATACATGGGGATGGTCAAAACAACCACAGTCAAACACTCAACGACCAACAGATCAATTCATCACTTTCTTACTGATCGGACCATGGGTTGGTGATATAACCGTAAGGGGTTCAGTAGTAACATTAATCGATTGCGAGACAATTCTTGATTTAGGGGGGAAAAAACTATTTTTTTATGAATCAGTGCTATCTATTGAACACTCTTGACCTCCTAACGAATCAATGATGGACACAATAACTATGTCCACATTCACTGGTCAAAAACCTCCTAACTCCACTTGAGCTGGATTTGGGTAAAGTGGTGATAATAAGGACACATACATGTATCTGACAGTTTATATAAGTCACCATACCAACTTTGATGAGGCAGTATTGTGTTGTATTGTGTCTCTCAATGCATCACTCTCAATGCATCAAACTGCATTGTACGCTTGTACATTATTTTGCTATATGCTATTTTTGTGTGAAACAGTTGTGCAGCATTAAAGCATAAAATAGGGCCTAATGGTTAATAATCAGAGTTCTTCTTTTCCTTCCCCTTTCCTCTCCCTTCAGGAAACAGCTGTGAATCATCTGCCTCTATCTCACCCTGTCCTCTGCCTCACACCAACTTAACGTCATGCCCTCTTTCACTACATCCATACATTTCTCTCTTTGGTCTTCCTCTAGGCCTCCTACCTGGAAGTTCCAACCCCAACATCCTTCTACCGATATACTCACTATCCCTCTGTACATGTCCAAACCATCTCACTGTCCCTCCTCTGTACATGTCCAAACCATCTCACTGTCCCTCCTCTGTACATGTCCAAACCATCTCACTGTCCCTCCTCTGTACATGTCCAAACCATCTCACTGTCCCTCCTCTGTACATGTCCAAACCATCTCACTGTCCCTCCTCTGTACATGTCCAAACCATCTCACTGTCCCTCCTCTGTACATGTCCAAACCATCTCACTGTCCCTCCTCTGTACATGTCCAAACCATCTCATTATCCCTCCTCTGTACATGTCCAAACCATCTCACTATCCCTCCTCTGTACATGTCCAAACCATCTCACTATCCCTCCTATGTACATGTCCAAACCATCTCACTATCCCTCCTCTGTACATGTCCAAACCATCTCACTATCCCTCCTCTGTACATGTCCAAACCATCTCAGTCTGGCCTCTCTGGCTCCGTCTCCAAAACATCTGACATGCGCTGTCCCTCTAATGTACTCGTTCCTGATCCTATCCATCTAATTAAACCAAAACCATGCCAACATTATGAATAATATTTCATATTTTTAGCCATACCTATGGATAAACATTGGGGTAAACAATATGTCACATTTAGAAGAGCAAGGGTCCAATGATATACTTGTATGATATATATATTCTTACTGTAGCCTATATATTTATCCATTTTATCTTTACAGATTGCAGATAAAGAGGTAGTTGTCCTTTATAAAATGTTAAAAAGTTGAAGCTCTACATTCATATGGTAATCATTGCTATAGAATCGAGTGTTTGTTCAATAACAGGGGTCTTTCCCCGTCTCTCTTTAAGGGCAATTAAATCAGCGGGCAAGATAAAGATACAAAATATTGTCTCAATTGAAGTGGATGGTAGTGTCCACACTGGACGTGGATCCAGAAGGGAAAGGGCGTGGCTCCAGTATAAATATCAACATCATGTGACCAACCTGAGGTGTCAGTCATGGTATCCATGATGTATCACTCCAAATATGGACATGGTTCCAGCCCCTTTAGAGCCCCATTGATTTCCATTAAACTTACAGTTACACTTACACCCCCTTTGACAATAGAATCTTGTGGATTCTTCTCAAGAAGCTGTCAGGTTTGTCTCTGTGTACCATGAGAGTCAGTATGTACCATGTTACTATGTACAGTATAACTCTCTGTACCATCTTGTGTGAAGCAACATCAATGAATTGACCCCCAACCAAACTACAAGATCAATAAGGTTTTATCTGGTGGTATTTATTTTGACCATGCCCTGTAAAAGGACACCGGGGGGACGCGAACAAAACGACTAGTTTGCATCAACAGTATTCGTATAGTTTGATACCTCATTCATAGTTCATACAGGTTCATGCCTTTATTCACGGTGAAAAATCAACCTCATTTCAAATGAAAATGCTTTTGTGTGAAATATATCGTGAAAATATATTTTCAGAACGATTAATTACATTCCAAAAAAGAAGGAAAAATAGCGGACCCAATGTGTAATGCTGCATTCACACTACAAAAAGCCAAGCTAATGGTTTGCTTGGTAATTCAATGTATTCTCTATGCAAACCTGCTTTTAAAATTTCCAAGCTGGAAAAAAAGCTTGGAAATTTTGGTTTGCATAGAGAATACATTGAATTACCAAGCAAACCATTAGCTTGGCTTTTCGTAGTGTGAATGAGGCATAAGGCTGTCAAGTCTTCATTTACATGATATGTGGTGGCATTAGTAACATATATTGATATGTCAATATGTCAATACAAGTGTCATGTTTCCCTCATATCATCGTCCTTATTCACCCCTTCACTTCGCTCTTTTCACCTAAAAACTGCCCGGATTGATGGTAAAAGTCATCTCACCTGCATTGCCTTTCACAACCGGAAGATTTCACAAACCAGCGTGGCCACTATACACTGTCCTCCCATAGGCTGCATGGAAGTGAAGTCTGTTTACATCATGACATAACTGCCTTTTTTGCTGCTAGGTGCTGACTGGAGCAGCAGTCCTCTTCTCACATCTCTCAGACCTTACTGTTCATAGTTGTGTTATGAATGAGTGACAGAGAGAGACTCACCTCTCCCTCCCTCTTCTGGATGTCGTCGGCTTTGTCCCCAGCGTAGGACGACTGGAGACGCACGGCATCTTCCTGCAGCTGACGCACCTGGGGACGAGAGACGGGTGAGACATGGGAGAGAGAGATGTGTGTGTGTGTGTGTGTGTGTGTGTGTGTGTGTGTGTGTGTGTGTGTGTGTGTGTGTGTGTGTGTGTGTGTGTGTGTGTGTGTGTGTTCCTATATCCGTGTCCCTGTCTTGTTTTGCCTGGCGTTGCCAGCCTCTATCACACACTTCGTTTTGGGAAGAGAGTCTGGGATTTCAGGAAGTTTTCATTGCTGGGGTTTGCCCCAAACCACGTGCCCCAAGCTTATAGAAACCACGTGCCCCAAAGCATACAACCCTGATTGGCCAACCCTTGAAGCTGGTTGAGGAAATAGAATCTCAATGGATCGGTGCCAGACCATACTACAACACCACTACCGCCAGGGGGTGTTGTTGTGTTCGGTCTGGTTTATTAACCAGGCAATGTCTTGTTCCCACCGGGGTTGTTATAGTAAACTGAAACTAACAAAACCAGTAAGACTCCCTAATCGGGAGATAAGCGTCCGCCACGTCGCAAACTTTAGAAGGCAATCGTAGCCAATCAGGAGGGAATATGGGAAATGGGACAGATCCATGTTGATGACATGACTTTAGAGATACTGTGTACCGCTTTGCATTATTTTAGGCAGAAATCTGTAGGCGCAGTGTCCCAAAATGTGTATTGCAAAAATCGGCCTGATGGTGGCTCTAGAAGAGGGCCACATGAGAAATCAGGGGCGGAGGTTGCGGTTTGCGAGCCAAAGAGTGTGTGCAAAGTTTGGCATGGATAGGGGCAACGGTGGCGGAGATATGAGAGAAAAAGTGTGACGTTACGTTACACTACATTATGTGACGGACAGCCGGTGGAGCTTTTCATAGTAACTTGCGTCGCAATAACGACAATTCAATTTGACAGAGCATTTTTCTTAACTGAAATAAAAACAAAGCTTTACAAAAATAACAATTACTAACTGAAACTGTTGTGTGTTTAAAAAAAAACTAAAGTCATAGAGATTTGGTTTAAGTCTTTGTCTAAAATCTTCAAAAATAGCTGATCTGCAAATCTTGTAGATCTGCCTTTTTTTGTTGCTACTGTATATTCCTGACAGTATTGTCCTCTGTGTCCTACCTGTGTCCCCAGTCCCTGTGTCCCCAATCCCTACCTGTGTCCCCAGGGCCTGGATGTCGTTCTCGAAGGCGGTGTGCATTCTCTGCAGGGCCTCCACGGTGTTCTGGTCCCGGCCCAGCTCATCGGGCAGCTTCTTGTGCTTGTCCAGGACGCGTCCCAGCACCTCCTTGGCGTCGTGGTAGAACTTGTGCAGCTCGAAGGAGGCAGCCAGGATCTGCGTGCGCGTGTCGATCAGCTCCAGGAGGTCGGCCCAGGCCTCGTTCAGCCCGTCCTTCCACTCCGCCACCGTGGCCGCGTCGCCGTGACCCGCGTTGATCAGGTCATCGGCCAGCCGGTTGACCGAGTCCACCCGCTCCTGACCGATGGTCCCCGTGTCCCGGGCAAACTCCCGGAAACGCTCCTGTAGCATCTGGAAACACAGCATTATTAATAGTATTAATATTATTATATCTACAAGCTCACAATATTCAAGGTAAGATACAACACAAAACTAAATGTACTTAATGCTCAACTATGCAAGTGAGTTTTGACAAAACAGGGAAGGAGGTGTGTTTTTAAACACAACCCAACATATGAATGGGGCTCATTTTCACTTCCAGGTTATTGGATTTGGAAAAATTAAAAAATTAAAAATATATATATTTCAGATTCTTTACCCAGAAAGCTTTCTTGTTCAAACAAGCTTTTTCCCCTCTACGGACCATAACTAAGGAACACATCATCGCAGATACAATATTTATTTTCTGGGGAAAAGAAAAGACGATCGCTCCTGTTGCTGGCGAAAATAAAAACACTGGAAAACCCTGGCAGAGACGGATTAATTAATTCATGAATTAATTAATTCATGAATTAATTAATACCCTGTCAGTGGATGTGTTAAAATAGTTTTCTTAAATAAAGTACTTCAGTAAAGACACTAGGTTTACTGGTCCACCACAGCTCACCGTGACATGTTCGTAGTCCTGTCCCAGCTCATAGAAACATACCGTGACATGTTCGTAGTCCTGTCCCAGCTCGTGGGACCCGGCCACCACCTCCCTCTCAGCGATCCACTGCTCCAGGTCGTCCACCTCCCTGTTGAGCTGGAACAGACGGAAACGCTCCTCCAGCTTGCCCCGCCTCTCCTCCGACAGGTCCTTCAGCCCGGCGTACAGCTTGTCCACCTGAGACTGACGCATGCCGATACGCTCACTGCAACCAGAGAGAGAGAGATTCAATATTATTCAACATTTTCCCAACATTACTTTTACAGGGTTCCCACAAATTTTTACCAATTAATTTCCAAAACTTTTCCAGAATATTGAACCCAATTTCCACGACTATATAACAATAATTCAGCTCAATAACAAGTTTACGCTTACTCCTATGCGCAATGCCCAAAGACAGGTAGTGTATGGCAGTGGTTCTCAACCTTTTCAGGCTGTGACCCCCGAAATAATCATGTTTTAACTGGGGACCCGGCACCCTGACGACCACTAAGAGTTGAGGAATTTTGTATAACACGTTTCTATTGTGAAAATTTTCACAATTTCTGCCTCTAATATTTGACAATTTGGCCAATGTTTAATTTGTCATTTCAGAGGTATTAACAAAATCAATAACCAAAGACAATGCATAGCTATTTTTTCCAGGACCTTCCAGGACCCTTGAACAATTCCAAAACGTTTCCAGTACCGGAAAAATATTTGTCTAATTTCAAAATATTTCCAGGAATTTCATGACGTGGGAACCCTGCTTTTAGATTTTTCAAAAACTAATTCCAAAATAGCTGATCTACAAGCTCACAGCGTGGCACAACAAGTTTGTAGAAATGCTTGTAGCAATGCAAATAGAATCGTGTTAAGTCTGTCTTAAACCACTTGAACCCCAGCATGTCTGTTGTGGGGGGAGCATCAGCCACAGAAAAAATGCATCGCAACACAGCATGTTTTGATTGGCTATTTTTGGGCGTAGATGTAGACATTTTGTGTAGACAGAAGGGGGAATAAAATCCAAGTACGAATACAGTTACAACTCAAGTGCATTTCTTTCAGACTTAAGGTGGTTGCACACTGCTGCGTTTTTCGTTGCGAAACGCGTTTTTCAGGACAAGGAGAGAGAGGGAGATAGAGAGAGCAAGGGACTGAGTGGTGCGCGAAATGGGCGACAGTGTGCAAACGTGACTGACACAACGTGAGGTTGATTTTTTTATTTGCGTGCTCCGAAATTTACTCCGATATTCGGCCCGAAAAACGCAACTCTCTGGGTGTCTTTAAAGGGGAAGACCACCCATTTTCAATATTGAACTATGTCATTAATATACCTTAGAGGAGTTGTGTGGAAATAGAAAAAAAGTTCCCCCTCTTCTGTGTTGCCTAGAACTGGAGGATTGATTTTGGGGTTTGTATTGTAAAGTACAACTTGATGACATCACACCATTGTACTTTACAATACAAACCCTCTCCCTCTCTGGTGGTCTTCCCCTTTAAGACTAGAAAGGTTAAGTGGTAGTTAATGTGTAAGCAGAGCAGAAGGTGCACCTCTCGGGGTGCTCGGCAGACACCAGTCCTCTGCTGGTCTGGGACAGCTGGTGGACGGTCTCTGCGTAGTCCTCCACCGCCTGCTCCAAGATCTGGTGCTTCTTCAGCATGGCCACCGAACTCTGCTCATCCTGAGAGGGGGAGAGAGAGAGGAGAGAGAGAGAGAGAGAGAGAGAGAGAGAGAGAGAGAGAGAGAGAGAGAGAGAGAGAGAGAGAGAGAGAGACGCAGAGAGAGATATTTTACATCAAATATTCTTGCAGAAATTATCAATATTAATCCTGCACACTGTGTCATGCTCCAGAGTTGGTGGTTTCCACCAAGATGACGTGACGTCTCGAGCGTCACGTCCCCTTAGTGGGAACAAATACACTTTAAACTTCGGCCCATGATCCAGTGTGCCGGCTTAATTGCTTTTGGGCTCTGCCCAGCACCTGGTATTTTAGTGAGTGGATGTGCAGGCTTGAGTGTTGTTTTATGTAAAAAAAAAAAAAAAAAAATGATCTGAATATATCAATCGATTCAGTCAGATTAACCACTTGAGCCATGTTTTACACTTTGTCGGTGTTGCACAAAAACAGCGAAGATAGGCGAGCTTGTAGATGGGGCTATTTTCACAAAACAGTGTCGCTTATGTCAAAAAGGAAGGAAACAGAGGTGGAGGGGGATGCTATTTCCCCCCCAAAATAAATGTTTTTTTCTTCTTTTTTCTAAATAATCAATTAAATGTATTTGTATGATGTTGCACCCTTTGAGTGTGTGTGTAGGGCAGGCCGCAGGCTGTCACAATTATGAAATTTTACATGACGATTAATTGTCACTCAAATAATTGCGATTAACGACTTAATTGTGTTTTTTTGTCATTGACAATTACATTTCCGTTTGGCTTGTAGGCTTTGAAGTTGCACATATCGCAGATATGACACACAACCTCAATATACAAAGAAATTACTGATTAATCGGCCTGAAAATATTTCCACGGTTGACAACCTGTCGCACTTAAAACTACAGACTCACTCCCTAGTTTCCGTCGTGGACTGAAGACTCACCTCTTCAGACTCCACCTAATCCCATAGCACTACTCTAACACTCCACTTCCCTTGATGACCATACATGAAAGATAGATAGCATTTTTAGGTTTTAGAAAAGTGTTTTTTTACTGATTAGGTGCATGGTCTATAGAGTGATATTCCTATGCATTTGTTGTATTGTTGTTGATGTACTGACATATTATCTTGCTTATTATATTGATGTAGTACCTGCTCATTGTAAGTCGCTTTGGATTAAAAGCGTCTGCTAAATGCCTAAATTGTAAATTGTAATTGTAATTTATACTTAAAAAAAGGAAGGGAAAAAAAACATTTATAGTGGTAAATAGATATATTTTCATTTCCATTTCTTGAAAATGTTTGAAAATAGATGAACATTTTTCAACATGGAAAGAATTATGACGATTATGATAAAATAATTGCGATTATGTCTACTAATTGCATAGAGATGATTATGTAATAATGGTGACAGGCCTGTGTGTGTGTGTGTGTGTGTGTGTGTGTGTGTGTGTGTGTGTGTGTGTGTGTGTGTGTGTGTGTGCGTGCGTGCGCTACCTTGGCCTTCTCCTCTGACATCATGTAGAGCTCCTGTTCGCTCATCCAGGCCTCCGCCTCGGCGGCGTCGAAGTAGTACTGCTGGGCCTCGTGGGCCGAGTGCAGGCGGGCGTGGCGCTTCTCCGCCTCCTCGCCCATCTGGCGCCAGAGCGACGCCAGCTCCTCCAGCCGCTGGCCAATCAGCTGCGAGCTGGGGCTGGCGGGGGTCCGCAGCACCGTCTGGCTGCGCTGGAAGATGTCGTCATAGCGAGGCTGGTGGCCCTGGATCTCCTTCTGCAGGGTCTGGGGGGGCACACAGGGCACACAGGGGGGGTTGACCGGGAACGCATTGTTACGCAATATGACTTAAACCATTATTTTATGCTTTAACTATTAAAAAATAGCAGATCTTCTGCGAGCTTGTAGATCTGCTATTTTTTTTAAATCGTACAATTTGTGCAAGTCTTTGAATAGTTTTGACCCGATTCTATAAATCCTTCTTCTAAATCCTTCTAAGGTTTCTATGTGAGTGGTTCTCAAACTTTATCATGTCAAGGAAGGATTGATCGTTATTCTGAAGACAATGTGATGATGCATTATTGTCGGCACCGTGCACACAATGTACTGTAGCTAATTAATCTATTTGTGCAAGATGAAGCTGTTTGACCAAATTAGCATATTAATCCCCGCCAGCTTGTCATTAAAACACATTAAAACGATTAGCGTTATTTCTTATCAGATGCTTAAATCATACCGGACATTGTGACCCGGCAGTGTGAAATCCTAGCGCAACCTCTGGTTTTGTGAGTGTGTACAACATGTTACCTGGTTTTTCTTGATCAGTAGTTGGACTGTCTGCAGGTTGTGTCCATGGTCTGTAGATGTGGCCTGAGCCATCCTCTCCTCAACCCACAGCTGCACACACACAGAATGACAGCGTGTCAATGGTAAAGAAGTATGACAGACAAAGGTATGATGGATTAATTCTATTTATGGATTAATCTATCTATAAATGCGAGAAGTCTCTGCGTGTCTGTCTGTCTGTCTGTCTGCGTGTATGTAATCCGCGTATCTCGAGAACCGTTCGTCCCACCGGCTTCAGATTCGGCACGCGCGTTCCCCGCCGCGGCACGGAGTGCAGTGCCGGGTCTCGACCCGACCCGACGCGCGGTTTTCCCGAACCGGCGCGAAACGTTCGGAATCTCCTTATGCGGGGTTGATTGTTGACATCAGGCTGTTCCGGAGGAAATCGGCGAAAGCTCTGACTCATTGTGACATCACTTCATAAAAGGCTCTGACATCATGTACGCCACATGAGTCAACAAAAAATCTCTGTGAGTGTGTATGTATGTATGTAATCCGCGTATCTCGAGAACCGTTCGTCCCACGGGCACGCGCGTTCTCCATATATGGGCATAAAATGAATGCCCCCATATATGGGCATAAAATGGATTGCAGACAGACAGATACAGATATCTCCATATATGGACATAAATGGACAGAGGCAAACAGATGGTCAAAGATCTCCATATATGGGCATAAAATGGACGCAGACAGACAGATACAGATATCTCCATATATGGGCATAAAAATATGGGCATAAAATGGATTGCAGACAGACAGATATCTCCATATATGGACATAAATGGACAGAGGCAAACAGATGGTCAAAGATCTCCATATATGGGCATAAAATGGACGCAGACAGACAGATACAGATATCTCCATATATGGGCATAAATGGACACAGGCAAACAGATGTTCAAAACGGGTCCTATGACAACAGGTATAATGAGGTTTGCATTAAAGGGGGAACCGGCACTGTGTCTGCAACACAGTTGGAGGCACAGACAGATACTCCATATATGGGCATAAAATGGACGCAGATAGACAGATATCTCCATATATGGGCATAAAATGGACCCAGAACTATAACTGCAGTGATCTCGAACCGGCGCGAAACGTTCGGAATCTCCTTATGCGGGGTTGATTGTTGACATCAGGCTGTTCCGGAGGAAATCGGCGAAAGCTCTGACTCATTGTGACATCACTTCATAAAAGGCTCTGACATCACGTACGCCACATGAGTCAACAAAAAATCTCTGTGAGTGTGTATGTATGTATGTAATCCGCGTATCTCGAGAACCGTTCGTCCCACGGGCACGCGCGTTCTCCATATATGGGCATAAAATGAATGCCCCCATATATGGGCATAAAATGGATTGCAGACAGACAGATACAGATATCTCCATATATGGACATAAATGGACAGAGGCAAACAGATGGTCAAAGATCTCCATATATGGGCATAAAATGGACGCAGACAGACAGATACAGATATCTCCATATATGGGCATAAAAATATGGGCATAAAATGGATTGCAGACAGACAGATACAGATATCTCCATATATGGACATAAATGGACAGAGGCAAACAGATGGTCAAAGATCTCCATATATGGGCATAAAATGGACGCAGACAAACAGATACAGATATCTCCATATATGGGCATAAATGGACACAGGCAAACAGATGTTCAAAACGGGTCCTATGACAACAGGTATAATGAGGTTTGCATTAAAGGGGGAACCGGCACTGTGTCTGCAACACAGTTGGAGGCACAGACAGATACTCCATATATGGGCATAAAATGGACGCAGATAGACAGATATCTCCATATATGGGCATAAAATGGACCCAGGGTTAGGGTTAGGGTTAGGGTTAGGGTTAGGGTTAGGGTTAGGGTTAGGGTTAGGGTTAGGACGCCGACAGACAGATACAGATATCTCCATATATGGGCATAAATGGACACAGGCAGACAGATGGTCAAAACGGGTCCTATGAAAACAGGTATAATGGGGTTTGCATTAAAGGGCGGGGCATTCATTCCCTATTTACATTGTTCCGAGTTGGCCAGGTCGCCGACTAGACGCTCGGGCGGCCCAGCTTCTAGTTCTATTTAATAAGTAATGCACTTAACCCTGCAAGACCCACTGTAGCTTTTTGGCTACATTTATATTCGATAATTTTTATAAAAAATAAACGTTTTCCTGTTCTTTTTTCACCTCAACATTGGATCCTATTATTTAGTATTACAATGCCATTGGCCAGGATATTTGCATATAAATACCCCCCACAGAGACAAAAGTGGAAATGAATTTGGTCTTGCAGGGTTAAAAGGTATAGTAAATGATTTTGTTTGATAAAATAAGTGTTAAATAGCTCTCTATTGTGACAGTACTCATTGCTATAGAGTGTTTGTTCAGTAAGAGTGTTAAATATCTCTATATTGTGTTTGTTCAGTAACAAGGGTCTCCCAGTCTCTCCAGCTAAACAGGACATGCATTTTCATCATCATGTACTGTACAGTATATCACATATTTAATATCAGATCAAGCAAATATAAAAAATATATCAAGAGTACTTCTTCCACCACAGGTAATCAGTGATGAAATGTAGTGTAGGTCTTAATAAACCTTGATGAATGTAGTACAATGGAAACAAGCCCTTTTAGCATAACTGTTCACAATCGTTGTTAATAAAGCATTGAATCAATCTTACGATCTCGTCCTCCACGTCTCTGTTGAACTGGTGGATCTCCCGGGAGGCCATCAGGGCGTCGCGCCTCCTCTTCAGCGGGTCCTGCAGGGAGGTGAACTTGGTCTCCACGCCGTGCCTCTGGCCGTCCACCTCCTCCGAGGCCTTCCCCTCCTGGCGGAGAGACTGGGCCTGCGTGGTGAGCTCCTCCACCTCCTTCTGACGCACCTCCACCTGGCTCTCCAACATCTGCAGGAGGAGAGGAGAGGACGACCGTTACCAAGAGAAGAGAAGAGAAGAGAAGAGAAGAGAAGAGAAGAGAAGAGAAGAGGACAGATGAGGGGGAAAAGGAGCTAACAGCGTTCGCTCTGATGCTTCAACGGTCTGCTAATCTGAGACGACATGCGCTCACTCTCTCTCTCCCACTCTCTCCATTTATTTCTCCTCTTTCTATTGGTCTCTCTCTGCTTCTCTCTCCTCTCCTCCCCTTTTACATATCAAACACTGGAAATGAGCTGTCTCTATCTCAGTCACACACAGAGTCCACCACATCAAGGCAAATGGGGACTACACGGTGTGTGTGGCTGTGCGTGCGCGTGTGTCTGTCTCTGTCCGAATGATTTGGTCTGAGTGAATTATATGAAGTCTACATACAGTAGACCGCTGGCTGTAATGTATTGTTACTCTTATTACTTTACATATCAATCAACAATGTATTGGTACTGAATTACTGAACATACCAATGAATGATGTATAATAACGAACCAAATTATCTACGAGTTAACAATTATCAATAATGTATTTACTGCATGAATCCATCAACCTATACACAGCTAGTTTCAATCTACCAGTAAATCGACTAATACTTTCCATCCATAACACAGATACAAATGAATATCAAGGAATTATGAATGACTAATGTTAATAATAAGTAGTCTACCTGTGTGCTGGGTTATCATGTGCCACAGTGAGAGTCACTCTGATCGTTTAAGGAACAGAGACTGTTGTCATATCGAAACATGGCACTGCTGACAGGAAGTTGACGCTCACTTCCTGCTGTACACAGGGTGGTCAAAAGTACCCTTTTGACCTTTGCGTATCCAGGCTTTTCCACATGGTGGAAACTCTGTTTTTAAATTCAGACCTGACTGGTGTAGTCTGTGGTTCTTAACCCTTTATGGACCCAGGCCCACCCATCTGACCACTAAACCCAGCAGCCAACACTAAAAAAACAACAACCCAGCGATCAAAATGAACAAAAATTAAACCTGTGACCTTGTGATGAAACTTAATGGCACCTGCACTGTTTCTTTACAAAACAACTGCAGTTAAAGGAAGAGCCACTGGATGGCAGTAAGGTACTTTATAACAATA
This sequence comes from Nannobrachium achirus, assembly GCF_963921795.1. Classification (NCBI taxonomy): domain Eukaryota; kingdom Metazoa; phylum Chordata; class Actinopteri; order Myctophiformes; family Myctophidae; genus Nannobrachium; species Nannobrachium achirus. The sequence continues at coordinate 10,504,811 of NC_137833.1, read as the reverse complement.
GCTCGAGTTATCTCACCTGCTAAAATGTGATTGGACTAGATTTGACAAACCCCAGACTATTAACAAACCTGGATGTGTCGGGGGTATCCATAACTCTAAAGCTGAATATCTACATTCAGGTATTTTTCTCTTACAGAAAAATGTCTATTTCTCTTTAATTAGAACCGAAAAATAGCATACATATCGGCTATTTTCGGGTGCATGATACCAGCGCACAACTAACTATGAATCAGTTCTAACTCTAATTTGAACACCTAAACCTAACCTCTAAATGTCCTAACATCAGCCTAAATCATTTTCGAATAGTTATAGTACTACAAACAAACCAACCATTATCAATGTGACTGACAGCCCGACGGGCCAATCCCGTGAGCTCTCCTCACCTGTTGCTTCTTCAGCAGGATGTTGACGGAGGTCAGGTCCTTGCCGTAGTCGTCGGAGATCAGCTGACCCTCCAGGCCGCCCAGCCACTTGTCCAGGTCGGCGCAGCTCTGCGTGAACAGCTCCGCCTTGTTGGCGTCAAACAGACACTTGGCCTTGGTCTGGGTGGAGCTCTCCAGCTCCTCCCACATGGTCTGCAGAGAGCCCAGCTTCTCCTGCACCATGGGCTCCGTGTCGGGTTTCTCCTGCACCAGGGCCAGGCCGTCCTGGAGGGAGGGGGGAAGAGAGAGGTTAAAAAAAAATGTCACCGCAACTGAGAACTACTCTGCCAGGTTAGTCTCTCCGCGTGGTTTTTAACTTACTTCTGGCACTAGGCACCTTGTCGCACCAGGCAAGCGGTTGCGCCAAGCACCTTGTTTTTGTTGTGTTGTTGTTTGCCCTGTTCTGTTCTGTTCTTGTTTTTGTTAGTCTTGTTTTGTTTCTTGTTTTATGTCCTGAGGACAACGGATGAAATTTAGCTTTAAGCTAACTCCAGCTGGTTTACACTAAGATCTTTGTATGTTGTATTATGCAATATGTCATTATCTCTGTGTCCATGAACTGGTACTGTCCTGTCTAAATAAACAAATAAAGTAAAGTAAAGTAACTGTACGTCGCATAGATATGGGCCGGTGAAAAAAGTGCTTCTCGACGATCGACGCGATCTGCCATTTTACGGCTGAGGATTGCATTGCTAGTTTCATGTGGCCAGAATGTTGCCTAACGTGATTTGCAAATGCTCCCGGCATACAGTCTGGGAGACGGAAATGATAACGATGAGTGCGAGATAAAGCGGATGTGACGCACCTGCTCCCTTGGTGCAGTAGCAATAACATGTCCTACTGGAAGCGTTGTCTCCTTTCAATATTTTTGGGGGCATTATTTCCGCTTTCTCTGGTGTTATTGGTCTTACTTCCATTATGTTTTCAAATGTTTTCTTAAACTATACACCCATAACAAGAATATGCCGCTCGACTGACTATCTGCTTCTGTTATGTTTCCAATGGGACTACAGTTCAGTGCAGCAGTGGCTACTTCCGATACTCGCCGTTCAGGAGCTGTCGTTCCAGACTCTATATAGCATTCGGAGATTGTGGAATGGTTGTCTGGCTACGCGAGACTACATTGAAACCACTTCCTGATGACGTCATCTCCCAAAGGATCATTGGAGATTGAGTGCGTTCCGATTAGGGGTTTCCTGATGGGAATCTGGTGGTGTTTTCTACGTCTTCCTCAGTGACTCCAGCCACCTGCATGTCGTCTCTCACTGCCTCCGTAAACCTCATCTTTGGCCTTCCTCTTCTCCTCTTACCCGGAAGCTCCATCTTCAGCACCCCAATCCTTCCCTCACCTTTCTTGCTTTATCCCCAAACCTTCTAAGCTGGGCTGATCCTCTCTAATGCAGTCATTTAATGTAAGTTCATTTAATGTATGAAATACCTGCTCTATCTTGTCCAGCCACTCCTTGTTGCTCTGCAGCTCAGCCATGAAGGCCTGGTGTTTCAGCCACTTGCTGTGGAGGTTCCTGGCCTCGTCGTAGGACATGTCCTGAGCCGTCAGCATCTTCTCGTTGATCCACAGAGACAGCTGCAAGCACACGCACATACAAACAAATACCCTTTAAATACTGTATTCACTTCAAGACAGAATGTCTTCATATCTTTCTTAACCTCTTAAACCCTTTAGACTTGGGCAAAGTTTACACAACAACGATCAGAAGCTCAAACAACAACGATCAGAAGCTCAAAACGCATCGCAGTTTTGAGCTTGTAAATCGGCTATTTTTGCTTCTTTTGAATTGGAATCCTGAATTATTTTTTGTTATTTTTTAATTGGAATCCTGAAATGGAACATTTTGATTTAATTTCAAATGCATTTTGTTATATACTCACTCAACTTTATGAACCTAAATACAAAAACAATGGACATAAAAAAATACATTTTAATACTACTATACTAGTCATTAACTCATTCTGTGCCAGATGCCAAAATGGCTCCAAGGTAGCTGTGCCGAGATTTTGTATGTTTTTCTTTACTATGCAATGAAAAAAAAGATTTTTTTTAATAATTTTTCCCCACAGAAACAGACACAGTTGTTGTGATTCAGTGGCAAAAAGAATTTTGGCAATCGGACAAATGGTTCCAGAGATAGAGCTGTTTGAATGAAAAAAAGTGTCCATCCACTAGAATGGACACACATGAACACACATTTTCTCAATCAGCTAAACGAGGGAGCGAACACACAAACAGAGAAAAGCATCTCTCTGATCTCAGGTCATTTTGACATCTTTAGAAAAAAAAAAAAAAAATGATTTTTTTTTTCTATGTAAAAAACACAAAAACCGTCATAAGCCGTCATTGGCACACAGGGCTATTGGAAAAAAAACGTCATAAGCAGTCATTGGCACAGAATGAGTTAAACTACTAATATAGACTGACGTAATTAAAGCAGATCATGGTTGTAATTTTAACAGCTGAAATCAATAATATATCAGTATTCTGGTATTAACCTGTGGGCCGCATTAAGTGAAGGTGGGCCGCCAGTTGCCCATGTATGCTGTAGATCGTCTATTTTTGGCAAATGTATCCCCCCCCAATAGGGATGCTAGAGCCCAAGTGCTGAATGAGTGATGTGTCAGTGTTTGTACCTCCTGGCAGTCCTGTAGGAACCTCTGCAGATCTCTGTTGTCCTTCAGTTTGGTCAGGAGGTCGTTGGCTGCTGCTCTGTTCTTCTGACGTCTGAGGGAACACACAGGGACTCATTATCATCAGGGGTCATGGTTTTACACACCATTACCATGTTCTTATTTTGATCATAAGACTCAGTTACTGAATGTCAAGTTTCCACGTTTTCTTTAGAATATATATATATATATATATATATATATATATATATATACGAATGACACTGATTTACTATGATACACTAGTACTTGTGGTTCTCAAACGTTTTATTTGTTCTCTCAGAGTTACAGACCTCAGGGCGGTCCTCAGCTAAATGTGTTAATACAGCATCAGGATCATTTTAAACACTTTGTCCATTTATATGTTGCCTATTCAAAAATAGCAGATCTATAAGCTCACAGTGTGTCACTCCGTACCACGCTGCAAGCTTGTAGATCTGCTATTTTGAGTAATAATTTTGTATTTGTTTACAACACAAATCTTCTCTTCTGGGGTCCATTCGACTTTCCCCATCCAAAAGTGAACGAATGGACCAATTCCAAAAGGTTTCACACCCAGTTGTTAAAGTTGTTAAAAAATTAAACGTAAACAAATTTCCCCTTTAACCGATATATCTTGCATCAACCAAATAATCAATTATTTGATGGATCGTATTCGTTACTGGTTAAAACCCTACTTAGAACAAACAGTTCCAACTCATAATAGTCCAGAAAGGGGGGCGTCTACTTTCTAGTACATCTGGTCAATGGAGTCTGCTTCCTCTTAATGGAGTCTACAGTACTTCCTCTTACCTCTGGTCAATGGAGTCTGCTTTCTCCTGGATGCGGTCTGCGTTGATGTTGCCGTCAGCCACCAGGCGGCGGCCGGCGTCGACCACGGCGTTGATCTTCTCCTCGTTGGCGTCCATGGAGGTCATGAAGTCCTCCTGCTTTTTGATGGCTGCCTCGGCACCCTCCAGGGTGGTGGCCATCTCTGTATGGGCCAGGACATACTCCTAAGAGAGAGAGACAGACATGATATGAAGGACAAGGACATCTCTGTATGGGCCAGGACATACTCCTAAAAGAGAGAGAGACATGATATGAAGGACAAGGACATCTCTGTATGGACCAGGACATACTCCTAAGAGAGAGAGACAGACATGATATGAAGGACAAGGACATCTCTGTATGGGCCAGGACATACTCCTAAAAGAGAGAGAGACATGATATGAAGGACAAGGACATCTCTGTATGGACTAGGACATACTCCTAAGAGAGAGAGACAGACATGATATGAAGGACAAGGACATCTCTGTATGGGCCAGGACATACTCCTAAAAGAGAGAGAGACATGATATGAAGGACAAGGACATCTCTGTATGGGCCAGGACATACTCCTAAGAGAGAGAGACAGACATGATATGAAGGACAAGGACATCTCTGTATGGGCCAGGACATACTCCTAAAAGAGAGAGAGACATGATATGAAGGACAAGGACATCTCTGTATGGGCCAGGACATACTCCTAAAAGAGAGAGAGACATGATATGAAGGACAAGGACATCTCTGTATGGGCCAGGACATACTCCTAAAAGAGAGAGAGAGACACATGATATGAAGGACAAGGACATCTCTGTATGGGCCAGGACATACTCCTAAAAGAGAGAGAGACATGATATGAAGGACAAGGACATCTCTGTATGGGCCAGGACATACTCCTAAAAGAGAGAGAGACATGATATGAAGGACAAGGACATCTCTGTATGGGCCAGGACATACTCCTAAAAGAGAGAGAGACATGATATGAAGGACAAGGACATCTCTGTATGGACTAGGACATACTCCTAAAAGAGAGAGAGACATGATATGAAGGACAAGGACATCTCTGTATGGACTAGGACATACTCCTAAAAGAGAGAGAGACATGATATGAAGGACAAGGACATCTCTGTATGGACTAGGACATACTCCTAAAAGAGAGAGAGACATGATATGAAGGACAAGGACATCTCTGTATGGACCAGGACATACTCCTAAAAGAGAGAGAGACATGATATGAAGGACAAGGACATCTCTGTATGGACTAGGACATACTCCTAAAAGAGAGAGAGACATGATATGAAGGACAAGGACATCTCTCTATGGGCCAGGACATACTCCTAAAAGAGAGAGAGACATGATATGAAGGACAAGGACATCTCTGTATGGACTAGGACAGGGTTCCCCAATTAGTTTTCCCCAAGGGCCGAATTATGTCTAGGGTACCAAGCCGAGGGCCACAACATTGCAGGGTGGCGACAGTGGCGTTCCCACTACTCCAGCGACAGTCGGGTGAAAATCTTGTATGTCCAAAACCGTTCGTTTTGAATTTATCATTTTAAAAATGATTTAAACTAGTGAAAACAGCCGATCTACAAGCACACAACGCCTCGCGGTGCGAGGCGTTGTGTGCTTGAAGATCTGCTGTTTTCACTACTTTTGTGCGACAGCCTTGTATGATTTGCGAAAGAACGTACAAATTTGGAGATACGAGATTTCCACCCGACAACGATGATATACTAGTGTTGTTGCTGCTCTTATACCACCATTATTACTGGGGTTGGTGTGGGCCAGACAGTAGCCCCCCGCGGGCCGCAAATGGCCTGCGGGCCGCCTATTGGGGAACCCTGGACTAGGACATACCCCTAAAAGAGAGAGACAGAGACATGTCTGTATGGTTCAGGACGTACTCCTAAAGACACAGAGACATGAAAGACAAGGACATCTCTTTGTGGGTGAAGATGTACTCCTACAGCTCGAGAGACAGGACAAGGATGTGTCTGTGTGGGTCAAGAAGTATTTTCAAATGCTTCTATCTATCATATAGTCTGGATTTACGCCCGAGGCGACTGTGTTTTGGGGCGACCGTTCTGGTATTCTTATATTCTATAGGTGTGTGTCGACTGTGTACCTGGTTGTTGAGGAATAGCCTGACTGCAAGCGCCAGACTCAATCACACACTTCGTTTTGGGATTGAGTCTGAGCCTGGGGACGGAGATTCTACTTCAGCGGGGGCGGGGTAAAGCCTATTGACGTTACACACACACACACATACACACACACAGCCCTGTGTGTCGCCGACGGCGACGCGGCGTGACATTGCAAAAATACGTTATTTCTCATAACATATTATATGACTGCATGTTTACGTTAGTGCAAAATGGTATTAAAACGTAATGAAACGGCACTATTGTATTGTTTATTAAAAGAATTCGAGTCGAGTCTGACTCCGCCATGACAGTTTTCACGGACCAATCAGAGTCCACTAGCGGCTCACGTGGGCAGAAGAGCACCAATCAGAGTCCACTACGGAATCTCACATGGGCAGAACAGCTCCGAAGGGAGGGGGCTGGGACCGGACCAGCATACCACGTGCCTCAAGTCTACAGCCCTGATTGGCCCATTCAATGCGCCCGCTCTTCAGGCGCACTTGAAATAAAATAAAATATCTCCGGGTTCAGTCCACACTACACAACACCCACCAACAGGGGGTGGTGATGTGCGGACTGAAGTATCAGGCTAGTTGAGGAAGGCCTCATATGAACTGCATGTATACTGTATATACAGGCACGTGCACACATAGACAGGGGGCTTGAGCCCCGCCCTTTTACCCTGCTGTAAAGAAAGTGCCCTCTCCAGACCATGAATGCATGCTTTTACTATGGAAAAAGAAATGAAAATGCCCCTATTTCCATGTCCTACAGCAGTATACTTGTCTTTCCTGAACTTGAATGCAACATTTTATGTTGAAAGAATGTGTCCTCCATCTAGAAATCCGCGTCGTAGACCGCACACCGAAAATAGCTGATCTACAAGCTCTCACCGCGTCACAGCACGACTCGTTGAGAGCTTGTAGATCTGCTATTTTTGCATTCTTTGTCAAAAGAGCCCTTTTAGGACATTTCAGCCTCTGCCCCTCAAACATCCTCTGCAAGTCCCTGCAGTACAGTGTATAGAACGTGTTATTATATTCTGTGTATAGTCTGTGTATATATACCTGGTTGTTGAGGAAGGCCTAGTATGAACAGCATGTACAGTATACTGCAGGGTTCCCCAATTAGTTTTCCCCACAGGCCGAATTATGTCTAGGGTACCAAGCCGAGGGCCACAGCATTGCAGGGGGACAACAGTGGCGTTCCCGCTACTCCAGCGACAGTTCAGATATCGTCGTTGTCGGGTGAAAATCTTGTATGTCCAAAACCGTTCGTTTTGCATTTATCATTTTAAAAATCATTTAAACTAGTGAAAACAGCCGATCTACAAGCACACAACGCCTCGCACCGCGAGGCGTTGTGTGCTTGTAGATCTGCTGTTTTCACTACTTTTGTGAGACGGCCTTGAATGATGAAGCAGGGCTTTACTTTGCGAAAGAACGTACAAATTTGGAGATACGAGGTTTCCACCCGACAACGACGATATACTAGTGTTGTTGCTGCTCTTATACCACCATTTTTACTGGGGTTGGTGGGGGCATGACAGTAGCCCCCCGCGGGCCGCAAATGGCCCGTGGGCCGCCTATTGGGGAACCCTGATATACTACAGTACATAGTAATGTGTTATTATATTCTCCATAAGGTGAGTATACCTGGTTGTTGAGGAAGGCCTAGTATGAACAGCATGTACAGTATACTGTATATACAGTACATAGTAATGTGTTATTATATTCTCTACCTGGTTGTTGAGGAAGGCCTCGGCCTGCTTGGTGTCCCGGAGGAACAGCTGGTAGGCGTGGGACTGGGACAGCAGGCTCTGGCGGTTCTCCCACATCTTGTGCAGCTCGTTCCAGCCGGTGTCCAGCGCCTGCAGCCTCTGCCGCAGGAACATGTACTGGGCGTCCGTCTGGTCCTGGGTCACCAGCTCGCCCATGTCCCGCATCTTCTGGTAGTCCTCCTCGTAGTTGCGGATCTCGTTCTTGATGTTCTCGTGCTGGGTCAGCAGCTGAGAGAGAGAGAGAGAGAGAGAGAGAGAGAGAGAGTCCAGAGGTTGGTTTTTCGGTTAGTCACTAGTTCCCATGATTTAAAGTTGTACCATGTAACTTTTTTTATAAAACAAATCTTAAAATTGTCCTAACTGTTAAATCGCTAAAGTTTTAGAACCCCCACTCCGTTATTTTCAGCTTCTGAAGCCTTCTCTTTATACGTTTTCTATGATCCTGGCCGTAGACCGGATTTCGCGCCAAAATGACGTAATCTGCATCATCTGTATACGTTGTGTATACGTTGCCCAATCACATCGCCGATCATGCACACATGGTACACTACCGGCCAATCACAGCGCATCTTGAAGTGGGGTCGCCATATTTGTAGTCGCCCGTGTGTCTCTTTACTCAAAAGGTAATCTCGCCTACCAGGCAGGGTGAAGTAGTCCGTTTCTCCGGAATGCCTGAACGCACAGGAACCAGGGACCCCTCTAAAGATAGCTCTCGGCGTTGTGGAGGCAGACGCGGGGGTGTGAAGGTACGAAAAACGGGCGAAAGACGCGAACGCGACCGCGGTTTGCTATAGGGCTACTGACCACTAGTTGAGCATCTTACACAGTATAGCTTTAACCTGCTTACTGCCAAGATTAAAATCGACTAAAGTCTCTCACTGCCACAATTTCTTTTACCTTTTTAACGTGCACAATGGTGCACGGATCATGCACCAGCACCAGCAGCTGTGAATGCCTGATTGGCTGAAGATGGCAACCCTGCCTGAAAATCTATTTTCGGTTTATCAAAGAGCTGGAGAAACAGGGGAAACCCCCTGTTATTGAACAAACAATCTACATACTGTAGTAACTTAAACTTTAACAAGAAATATCACTAACAATCCCAGGATAGGTCAAAGGGACGGCATAAGAGCGAACGGTACTCCCTATGCTTAGGGCTGTCACGATTATGACATTTTACATGATTTTACATTGCGATTAACAATTTAATTGTGTTTTTGTTGTTGACAATTACATTTCTGTTTAGCTTGTAGGCTTTGAAGTTGCACATGGCAGATATGACACATACGGTAACCTAAATATACAAAGAAATTACTGACACTTAAAAAAGAACATTGACAGTGGAAATAGCCGATCTACAAGCTCATAACACATCGCATCTTGAGGCGTTGTGAGCTTGTAGATCTGCCATTTCCACTATTTTTAAAAAGGTTTGAAAATATGAAAGTTTTTCAACATGGAAACGATTATGACGAAATAACTGCGATTGGACTGTTATGTAATAATTGTCACAGCCACAGGCCTACCTATGGTCCGAACACGCCTGTGGATCATCACACCAGATATACAGTATGTTCCATCATAAACCAAAGCACTGACCTTCTCTGCCTCGGCCAGCGTGTTGGGCATGTCCTCGGAGGCTATGGCGGTCTGCGTGCGGGACAGCCAGGACTGGAAGTCGTCCAGCTCGCGGAGGAATTGCTGCAGCTTGCTGGCTTCACCCAGAGACGCCTCACGGTTCTTCATAGTGTCCTTGAGGAAACAGACAAGAACACATGGATCTACAGGGATGCACACTTGTTGGTATACCGAAAGGTGACAAAGGTTACTTAGCATTTTTGAGAAGCTCTATATCTGTAGATAATATTTTGGAGTGATAACCCTTCTTGAGTCAGCTAAATTGGTCTTATCAGCTGCTGAAAATCATCTTTACTATACAGGAACAAAATGCAAAAACTTAATCTTAATATTTGAAAAAAGAAGCATTGCAGTTGGGAAGAACTCTTGGTATCTCCATATTTTAGAGGTGGTGCCATAGTTTTGTACTTTTTCTGTTTTGTATGCGTCTATGGAGTTAACATTACTCTAATAGACCACCGGGTGTGGTTATAATATGCAAATATGTCTCCCCTGTGTTGGTTACTTCCTGAAAGCTGAAAGCCAAAAGGCCCAATTGAAATCTTGTGGATCTGCTACTTATGAGTGACGCTGTAGGATGATTGAGTAGGGTGTTAATTTACGAAACAAAAACCACAAAAGGTTAAACTGTGGAGATGAGATGTTTTACCTTCATCTCGTCCCAGACTCCAGTGATCTCTCCCAGGCGTCCCTTGATGCCGTCGGCCTGCTCCGGGTGCTCCGAGGCCAGGCGCTCCGCCTCCTTGCCCAGGTCCGCCAGCTTGTCCTCGATGGCTGCCAGGTCTCTCTCCATGCCCGTCAGCTTCCTCTGCAGCGCCATCACCCCCGCCAGGTCGTTGCCCAGCTCCTGTGTCGACTCGATGACCTGGAGCGGCGTGCACACAGACAAACGCACAGACACACACACAGGATCATTAGCCATGCGTGCATCCCATGTGCATTGATATTGTTTACACATTTATATAGTTTACACAATGCTGTATCCCCTCCAACTGTATATATGTTCCCCATTTTCAACTGTTTTTATTGTATTTGTGATACTTGCTTTGGCAATGTAAACGTATGTTTTCTCATGCCAATAAAGCTCCTTTGAATTTAAATTGAACATAATTGTGAAACATATTCCACCGGTTCTGGACTCATTTCCAGATTCTACGGCTAGGCTTCAGGTACGCTTCTCATTTGAGCAAGGCTCAAGGTCTCATTATAAGAGGTTGCTCTTATAATGTGTAGTACAATTTAGGCATTTAGCAGACGCCCTTATTCATAAGCAGGTAATATTAATACATCAAATGCATAGCAATATCAATCTAGAACAGGGGTCAGCAACCTTTTTGAAATTAAGTGCCATGTTTTTATTTTCTAGATAGTGAGTGTGCCATGTGTGTGCCAACATAAACTTTAATGACACGCCATACAAATTCTGACATATTTTGATTGTTATAGCGATCATTAACTCATCTATCTCCCCGACTCCCTCCCCAGTCAAAGTTTAATGAATGTAGAATTATGTGCAGGATGTAATTTGCTGTAAATTAGGTGACTTCATTTAATTGACCACGTTTAAAACAATATTTGATTTTAAAATAAAAATCCTTTACTCTCACACTTCTGCCAGTGTGCCAGTGATCACCCTCCCCTGTGCCAATGTTGGCACCCGTGCCTAAGGTTGCCTACCACTGATCTAGAAAAATAACATAGGTAGACCAAGCACCTAATCAGTAAAAACATTATAAATACCTAAAAATGCCATTTATCTTTCATGTATGGTCATTGAGGGTCGGCGAGTGCTACGGTAAGTGCTGTGGGCCTAGGTAGAGTCTGAAGAGGTGAGTCGTCAGGCCACGGCGGAAGCTAGGGAGTGAGTCTGTTGTCTTAAGTGTGACAGGGAGTTTATTCCACAGTTTGGGGACCAGGAGGGCGAATTGTCTAGGCCAGGGGTTTTCAAAGTGGGTGACGGGGCACCCTGGGGTGCCGTGACGGCAGTCCAGGGTTGCCTCGAGATCATTTGATAATATTTGGAATTTATTTGGACACTTGTTCTACAGTAGACTACTACACATCATAAGATGTACCTTGGTCTTCTCCTTGATCCAGGACTTGGTCTCGTTACATTCCAGATAGTAGTTCTGGACTCCCAGAGCAGAGTTCAGACAGTCCTTCTTCTGGTCCACCAGGTCTCTGAACTGACTCCACCTGATGGACGGACAGACAGACAGACAGACAGACAGACAGACAGACAGACAGACAGACAGACAGACAGACAGACAGACAGACAGACAGACAGACAGACAGACAGACAGACAGACAGACAGACAGACAGACAGACAGACAGACAGACAGACAGACAGACAGACAGACAGACACATTTCATTAATATTATGCTGCTACTATGCTTACATTTTTGTATTTTATAGCCACTCTGCAGCTGGTAAAGATTGCGATGATTTTAATGACTGTGCAGCTGGGTAGATTAACTAAACTAAATTTAATTAAATTACATCATTTATCACTTAACGCATGATGGAGTAAAAAGGAATAAATAAATAAAATATATATGAATATGTGAAAGACAATAGACTGACTTCTATGGAAACCATACTATAAATGTATACTTTTTATCAGGCTCACAAAAACCCTATCCGATCACCTACAGTCCACATATCAGTCCACCTATTTGGAGCTGGAAAGTGCCAATGATCTGGTCTGTTCAGTTATCCATACCCCAAGCAAGAGAATCTCATGTCTCTTTGCCCCTGCTCTAAAAAAGCCTGCTCTCCCATAGACCCCCTAGTCACAATTCTCTAAAGTATTGTTGTTGGTGTACCTGGAGTTAGTAAAAAAAGGTACAATATGAAGTATTGTTGTTGGTGGTGTTAGTAAAGAAAGGTACAATATTGTATTGTTGTTGTCTGTGTACCTGGTGTTGTATTGTAATATTGTAGTGTTGTTGTTGGTGTACCTGGTGTTGTATTGTAATATTGTAGTATTGTTGTTGGTGTACCTGGTGTTGAGCTTGTCTTGCTGTGCTTTGATCTTCTCCTCGCTGGGATGTCCACTGTGGATCAGTTGCCTAGCAACCTGGTTCACCACGGCAACGCGCGATGCCTGGCTGTTCATCTCTGGCTCCAAACTCTCAAACCTGCGTGTGCGTGTGTGTGTGTGTGTGTGTGTGTGTGTGTGTGTGTGTGTGTGTGTGTGTGTGTGTGTGTGTGTGTGTTAGAGAGGTGGAGATGGAGAGGAGGAACAGACACATTTAATGAAGAAAAGAAAACAAAATAAAAACACCACTGTATCCCTCAATGGATCGTATTAAGTCAATGTTGTTGCGATATGGGCAGAGGACACTACCGTTATTCAACTGCAAGACATGCCTGAGTTGTATGTAACTGAGACTAAAACATTGTTTTCTGTTTTATAAGTATTCCTGTTATAGTCGATGTAAGATAAGGTGTTTTGGTATGAGACACACACTATTATTTCGTCCAGAGGGATGGTCTTCCTGCGAGGCCTTGGGCCTGTCGCACCTCCAAGGGGGCCCATGGTGCACTATGCATGCCAGGGGCGTCCCCTTCCCTGAGCCTAAACCTGAGGCCTAAACCTGACCGCATAGCAAAAAATGCGGTTTTCACACTTTTAGTGAGACATTTCAGAGAATGTGATACTGGGGCAGAGAAAGGTCGATTATAAAGTTGATTTTATCCTGATGTCTCTCTCTGAAAGAAGCCATTTTAAAAGGGAGAATCTTAGGAATATTGTGTGGCTTATGATAACAAGATAAGGAAAAGCAAATATGTTGTCAGGTAAAAACCTTATGCTGTACATTACTGTATGTCTAAAAACTGTTACTTTTCAGGAAATGGAATCTAACGTAGTTATCTACTTTTTTTGTTAGTATAGTATACTTTTCATTGGTTTAATATTCATTTAACGCATACACACACACTCCACTTCAAACGTAAAAAAAAAACAGCAAAAATAGTACTCTTGGGTCGTCTGTGACACGCTCTCAGTTTTAAGTCATCGTTCAGATGGTCCTCGATACACGTAAACTCATAGGCGATTTTAAGGGTGTCTATGGGTGCGGCCAGGGGGTGCAAAAAAGTGACTGTTATTGAGCTCTGGTGGCAAATTTGGAGGTGAACTGCTCCTAAAGCCCTCTCTCTTAAATGTATTTTACACACAAGTTGTTGCAAAAATAAGTAAATAAATCATAGACATATGTGACCCAGCATAGCAGAGGGGCAGTCATTTCGGAAAGCACAGCTTTAGACCAGCCCTGAAATTACTTTTTTTTTTTCTCTAAAATGTGATAAAGCCACAAAAGCATTTCATAAATATCAGGCTACATTTCACTTAAACGCCAGAGCATAAAATTATACCATGTAACTTTTTTTATAAAACAAATCTTAAAATTGTCCTAACTGTTAAATCGCTAAAGTTTTAGTACACCCACTCCGTGAATTTCATCCCCTAAAGCCTTCTGTAAATATGTTTTCTATGATTCTGACCGGGGACCGGATTTCGCGGCAAAATTACGTCATCATACACTACCGGCCAATCACAGCGAGGGTTATACACTGCCGGCCAATCACAGTGCATCTTGCTGACTTCTCAGGAAGTAGCTTGCCTCAACATAACAACAGCATATACTTGGGTGAAGGAGTCCGTTTCTCCGGAATGCCTGAACGCACAGGAACCAGGGACCCCTCTAAAGATAGATCTCGGCGAGCTGCAGGCGGACGCGGTGGTGAGAGGCCTGGTCCGCGGCGAAAAACGTCCGAAAGACGCGGACGCGGTTTGCTATACAGCTCTGACCACTAGTTGAGCAACTTACACAGTATAGCTTTAACTCTGCATGTAAATAAGACTTTTTTTAATTAATGTGAAGAGAACACTATAAGCCATATCTACAAAACTGTTGGGTCAATCTTCACAACCAATATATCATTTTGTAGCTATGATTCCCAGCTTTCAAATGAAACGAAAAAATTCAAATGAAAAAAATGTCAATGACTAGCCCTCAGCTGTGTTCGGACACATATGCTCATGGTGTCTAGAAAAGGCTCAGTTTATATTGTGTTACAATTAGGTAAAAAATAAACCTTACAAACCCATTAAAACAACAGGATAAACCGTACAAAATCCGAAAATGTTCGCACGCGCGCAAGCGTATGTGCATGAGGAACCCAGTCTTGCACCCCTTGCTAGAAGAGGCTAGAATCGCCTATGCGTAAACTACAGACAGCGCACATTTATTGTAACATAATGTCTGCCTATAATGTCAGGCTTTACTGGACCTCTTCCAATCAGTTTGTGTAACGATTGTGTATTCTGAGTAATGCCATCACACACCACATCACAATGTCGTCATCACAACTGTGCCCTATTCAATTAATTGTCAAATAAAAGGAATGTCATTTAGCAACTTTGTTAGAGACGTGTAATGTTTTGTCTGTAGCGGCTTCCGCAAATCTCTTGTCAACCTTGCAAAACGTGAACGAGCTGTCCTTTGCATCAACAGGCCTCAGCTTCCTTGATTGGCTAACCCAATTGCATAATCAGTTTGTGGATTTGTCAAACTTAATAGTTTGTCAAACAATAGTCCCACTGAACCAATAAGTGCAGAGTACTTTTTGCAGAGCAGGACTTGACTCATCCAACCTGATCTGCGGTGTGAGAGATGCTGCGCTGGACGGTGCATCTGAATGGAGGACCAGAGACACAGGGCCATTCCTTTGTTGCAGTGAAGCACAAGGTGTATTCCTTTGGAGCGGCGTACAACAAGTATCAAGTTGAAGTGCATGTCTTCAACACAGTGTCTTTATGCTGGAAGAAGTTGCAACCAGTGACAACTGGAGGAGAAAAACGTTACCTTAAGGTTGCCTCCAATCGCTATGGCCACTCAGTTGTGCCGATAGAAGATTTAATCTACATCTGGGGAGGACTGCCATCTTTCCGCACCGTGCTTTATGCATTTGATGTCGACACCTACAGATGGTTTAAGGCCAAGGTTTCTGGGACCGTTCCAGAGGCGAGGGGCCACCACTCAGCCTGTGTCCTGGAGAAGGTCATGTATATACATGGGGGAAACACCCTGCAGAGTCTACGCACTAATGACATGTACAAGTTGGACACCAGCACAATGGTCTGGTCTTTAATCAACATCAGAAGCACTCCTCCACCTGCTTCATCAGCTCACTCCGCCACCATTATCGGGACAAAGATGTTTGTTTTTGGGGGATATGGGGAGTTTCGGTACCAGGACAACAACATCAGAGTGTTTGACACAGAGACCAACTGCTGGCTTAACAACACGCCTTCTGCACAGCTTCTTCCTGAAGAACGCGGGCATCATTCAGCCTTTGCCTACAATGGAGAGCTGTACATATACGGTGGTGAGAAACGCCAGCACTTCAATAATTTGTGGAAATTCAATCCAGATACCTTCTCCTGGAAGAAGGTGGAATCTAAGGGGAAACACCCGTGTTCATGGATGTATAGTAGGTATTCTTGCATGGTGGGAGATCACATCCACTTTAGACCTTTCGACCCACCCAATGAACTGTACATCCTAGATCTAAGTCCTAGCCTGAAGACGTTATGCAAGCTGGCAGTTATTCAGTACCGTCTGGAGCGGTCTGGACTCCCACACAACATCAGGTGGGAACTGGTAGGCATGACTGCCAACGTAAGGTGGGAAAGAGAATGAGAATTTCTGGATGATCTGCTGTTCATGCTATAAGCTTGCTCTGTGAGCCATGGACTGAAGCATTTAAACTGCCTGGGTTTGGATTGAAAGCCGGGTATTGAGTTTATTCAGGTTCTGAGCAGGCACCCCAGTGGAGGCACAAGGCTCCCCTGAGTTGCGGGCAAAACGGTGCATGGGCCTTTTCTGCAGTCCACACTTTGAAGATTTTACACTCGTACCCTGGCTGGCACCTGTCACTCCCTCCCTGTGTGAGCTTGTAGATTGGCTACTTGATTTGGTGTGTAGACTGTAGAGGGTGTGGCCAACCAAAGAGTGGGCCAAGTAGTCTACAGTGCAAACCCCAATCAAATGAGTATTAGTTTGCTCAATGTAGAGACATTTAAGAGGTTAAATATTTGCAAGGCAATGATGGACAATGTCTGAAAAAATAAATAAATAATAATGCACCAGGATAATGTCACACTTACTGTTGTCCAGTAAGTGTGAAGTAAACAAAATAATAACTAGAAGTTTGGCCCGAACATCTAAAATATATATGATGAAAAAATATGAATCACGTTTTGTCTTCAGGCAATACAAATAAAGATAAATATACAAAAAGTTAAATTACACATTGTGTAAGTTCATTCAAGGTGGGAAAAGAAGCCCCTTTTGGGTTATATTTTGTGGCTTTTGAAAAATAGGATATAGTATGACGATTAAGAGAGAGTTACTGTAAACAATGCTGTTGGTTTTGTGTGTATGTACGTATGTCCTGTGTCTGTACGTACTGTATGTCCCGCCCCATCCCACATTGGCCAAGTTTCGCTTAAGCTGGCCGCACACTAGCCGATAATCGGGCTATTTAATTACCCTCCCGACAATCGGGCTGCCACCGACTGAAACGGGCCCGACAATCGGGCATGAACGTCGTCTAGCGTGAGGTCTCACAGATCCACTCGGAGCCCAGCCGAGTGGCTCGGAGGACGATCGGGGGTTGCCCGACTCTTTTCAAACATGTTTGATATTTTCCTGGATCAGTACTGGTCTGGAATAGCAGCAGGGGACTGATTGAAAATAGGTAGAGCAGCCGCTGATAGACGCAAGTCTCTGAGCATCTGAGTGACAGAGCTATCTCTTTTTCTCTCTCTACACACACACACACACACACACACACACACACAAAATCAATCAATCAATCAACAAAGACGTAAAACTAGGCCAAACCAATTAGTGCAAGTCTGGACTCGCTAATAACTTTCCAGCTCTTCCAGAGAGTTCTTCAAATGGACCAGACAGAACCGTCCTCTTTCTCTCTCTCTCTCTCTCTCTCTCTCTCTCTCTCTCTCTCTCTCTCTCTCTCTCTCTCTCTGGGACATTGGATTTGGATCTCCGTGCCCTCGGATCTTTTTTTAATGATTAGTCTATATTTGATTGATCCATCCGCCCACACCGCGATAATTTGTTAAAAGACAGGGGAAATCATGATTGAAAGCCTATAGGCCATGGCCACTAAAGTAAAAGCAGACACGTGCCTGTCTTGAACTTGAACCTGTCTTGAACTTGAACCGTCCGTGGTGGAAGCAGCCTACAACAGCAGCTCACCCCACGTCAGTCACTTTCTCTGATGGTCCGTGCACGGTGCAGTTATGTAATCTCTACTCCTTTCAAGTTCCAATTGGCCATAGGTACAGCGTGTAGTTTAATTAATGGGCCATCATCAACTCGTTGTTTGATCTACCAGCTGGGTTAACAACTCCTGGCTACTCCGGGCACAGCGCGCCCCGCATAGCCAGGCGTTTCGTATTTTAACAGACAGCAGGTTTAGAAAATATGCGCGCACGTTACCTTAACTATTATAAAATAAAATGACTTTATCAAAACTGACAATGATAAACCTGGAGCGGACATGAAAGAAACATAATGGATATAGGCCTAATAGGCCTGTCCTTTTTAAAGCATTACAGTAGGCTATATTTGGGACTGAAAACTAGTCCCCCCCCCAAAAAAAAAGCAATACACATAAATACACTGCTTATTATTTCAAATAATGATCCACATCCATCCTCCCAGGTTGTATCATGATTGCTTGCGATGGGAATTAAAACTCAATGGTCGCGAGTTTGTTTTATATCAGCAGAAATAGTCACTACCAGTCCGTCAGGCGCAGACTGGAGTGGGAACAGCGCACGAGTGCAAGTAGGCCTACACGCCCACTGCCTGATCTACAAACCCTACAATGTGGCGCGGAGGGACGCAGTTTGATCTTGGAGATCTGATGTTCTCTGCGCAACACAGTCATACGACTAATCATAAATCAGACACCATGAGAAGCACCAGCGCGCAGCACTTGACTTTAGCAGTGGAGAGAGAGGGGGAAAGTCGATCAGAGTTGATCCATGGATGAACATGAAACGCGTCAAAGTGAACTCATAGTCATAGTATCATTTGAAGCTTTTTTTTTTGTTCGTTGAGTGAGGCAATGGTGTGTTTGTGAGTGGATAGCATAATGTGTTTGTTTGTATGTGCGTCTGCGCGCGTGTTGCAAGGCGAAGCTCTCGGAACAGTGACGTTTTGTATTCATTATATAAATTATTTATTTATTATTGCTGTGTTTGGGCCCGACTCAATCGGAATAGAATCCTGTAGCGTGCGGTGCGCCCGACTGTTCAAAACGGCTAGTGTGAGCCCGTTTAGATTCTCTGGCCAGATAATCTGAAAAAATGATCCTGTAGTGTTTAATTCTACCCGATTCAGTCGGGCCCGATTATCGTGTAGTGTATGGCCAGCTTTAAGGAAGTTAACTCATAAATAGCACTGCTCACTTCACACTGGGTGTGATTTTTTTATTTGTATTTGATTGTATGTTGATCAGAGCATTGGACTACAAATACATCATGCTCTAAGCACAGCAGCACACGCCCATATACTGAACTCAATGGACTTTTGGGGGTTTGGGGTTACAAAACGAGTCCATTGAATTAACTGTGAACATGTGCTGCTACAATTTGACCATTTGATATGGGGCTAAAGTAAATAAAGATGCAATAAGTTACATTACACATTGTGTAAGTCCATTCAAGGTCCATTATCCTATGGCCAGACCACTGGGGGATATTTTGGGCAAAATATTTTTGAAGCTGATGAAATACCTGCACACGCACGATGCATAGTCCATGTCCGATCGCGCACAATGGAAACTCTAGCGCCCACATTAAAAGGTAAGAGAAGCCAGGCAGTGAAAGACATAGCGACATTTTCGGGTTGCTCGGGTGGTCCAGGTCAATGAGTTAAAAAGGCGCATCACGCAGATACAGGAAGCAAACCGGAGATGACATGTCGTTCCTGTTTTTTTTTTTCTTGGTCTGTATGACTAGTCTCACGTGGCCAGACTGTTGCCTAACGCGATTTGCAAATGCTCCCGGCATACAGTCTGGGAGACGGATGTGACGCACCGGCTCCCTTGGTGCAGTAGCAATAACATGTCCTACTGCAATAACATGTCCTACTGGAAGCGTTAAGTCTCCTTTCAATATTTCTGGGGGCGTAATTTCGTCTTTCTCTGGTGTTATTGGTGTTACCTCCATGATGTTTTCAAACGTTTTCTTTAACTATACACCCATAACAAGAATAGGCCGCTCGAATGACTTTGTCTGAGCTATTGTGTTTCTGTTATGTTTCCAATGGGACTACAGTTCAGGGAGCTGCCGTTCCAGACTATATAGCATCCGGAGATTGTGGAATAGTTGTCTGGCTACACGAGACTATGGTCTGTATGACCTGTGCCTGAGCTCTGACCTGTGTTGGATGACCTCCAGGTCCTCCAGTCTCTAGACCAGTAAGACTCCCTAATCGGGAGATAAGCGACCGTAGGTCACTTATCTCCACGAATAGGGCAAAAATGTGTTTTTCCAAAATCTTCCTGATCCATGTTGATGACATGAGTGTAAACATACTGTGTAGTGATTTTCGTGATTTTAGGGCAAAATCTGTAGGAGCAGTGTCCAAAAATGTGTTTTTAAAAATCGGCCTGGAGGTGGCGCTATATGGGAGAGATTCATGTTGATGGGATGAGTGTAGACATACTGTGTACCGATTTGCGTGATTTTAGGGCAAAAATTTTAGGAGCAGTGTCCAAAAATGTGTTTTGCAAGAATGGGCCTCATGGTGGCGCTAGAAGAGGGCCATGTGAGAAATGAGGGGTGGGGTCTCCGCGCAGCCAAGGCGGACGAATAGGTACCGGCCCCGGCTGTCCCGGTCGCTCCTAGCCGGAGTTACGGCATTTTATGTGAGCTGCAGTGTAGGGGGTCCTCCACTGGGGGCGCCACCACTTTTGCATCCGTTCTGGAGCACCAGGAGTCGGTGGTCCCCGGGAATTCCCCGTGAGCAGCCCCGTTGGGGTGGTCATTTGGTCAGTTTAGCACATTTGGTCATTTTTTACATCTGGGGGTCCCCCAGGGACCTGGGGGTCCCTGGAGCTCCGGGGGTCCTTGGAGGTTGTAGTTTGGCAGGTAAGGAGTGTGTGTGCAAAATTTGGCATGGATCGGGGCAACGGTTGCGGAGATATGAGCAGGGCAAGAGTGTGACGTGTGACTGACTCACTCACGGACAGCCTGTGGAGGTACTGACCTGTGTTGGATGACCTCCAGGTCCTCCAGTCTCTAGACTACTGTATGACCTGTGTATGAGCTCTGACCTGTGTTGGATGACCTCCAGGTCCTCCAGTCTCTCGGGGATCTGCATGGCGATGAGCCACTGCTCCTTCTCGTCGATCCACAGCTCGCAGGCGTCCGCCTCCGACAGCATCTTGTAGAGGGACAGCGCGTCCTGCAGCGCCTGCTTCCGGAGCCGCGTCAGCTCGCACACCTCCTTGTAGCGCTCCTCGATGCCCGAGAGACGGCCCCCGACCTGAAGACACACCATCATCATCATCTCACACACCTTAAAACTCTCAGGAGCGTAGCACTGTTCCGAGGTCCCGTTGTTTCGAGGTCCCAGTACTCCCGAGGCTAACCTGCCAACACTAGTGAATGCTAACCTGGTGAATGCTAACCCTAAGCCTAAACCCCAAACGGGCATGCACATTACATAATTTTCAATGGTGACGCGTTTCCATGTAGACACACAATAACAAGTGAGAACGCAACGAAATCTTGACGTTTTCTTTAGAAATCGTTATTGAGTAAATGTGGCCTTAGACAGTGGATATGTACCTCATCATTGCAAGACTCCGCAGCGTTTACGTTGAACTGCAGTGGGGGGAGTTGAACAGATCGATGGACATTTATAATACTCCAAAGGTGCGGAGATTGTTGACAAAATGTTACATGATGCCCATCATTCTGAAGTGGTTTGTTTGGATATCTCAAGTCAAAACTAAGTGACGCACGCAGCACAAACCAGCCGTCGGTCGGACTAGAGAAACAGAAAACAATGTTTTCCATTATTGTCTTTAAAGTTCTTCGAGGTCCGAGAAGAGTATGAAAACGTGTCCGCAATATCCAATATGCACCAGCCCTGCAATGCTGTAGCCTTTTGGATAATTATTTATAGAAAGCGAGCACAATACAAGTGAGAACGCAACGAAATTTTGCAGTTTTCTCTAGAAACCGTTATCGAGTAAACGTGGCTTTAGACAGTGGACACGTACCTCATCGGAGGCCTGCTGGGCTTCGGGCAGGGTCTTGGACTGCTCGTGCAGGGCGTCGATGACTGCCCTGTAGCCGGTGATCTCCTCCGCCACGTCCTTGTGTTTCTTCATCAGCGCCTGCGTGGAGAACTCGTCGTGGCCCACGTCGGCGCTGGACACGATCTTCAGCACGTCCAGCATCCACGTGTCCAGGTCGTCCGCGTCCGTCTGTGGGACACACCAAAGGTTACTGCGTGATTTACTGTTACGTGGAGTCACGTTTATTTCTATTCATCTCATGCTCATGTTAAATATCTAACACAAGGGTCTTCAACAGGGGGTCCGGGACCTCAGAGTTACTTCAGGGGGTCCTCTAAATTGGTGTTTTTTCTCCTTTTTTATATTAACCACTTGAACCCTAGAATCCATATTCAGAGAACATTAGCCAAAAATAGCAGATCTACAAGCTCACAACGCCTCGCACTGCGAGGTGTTGTGAGCTTCTAGATCGTTTATTTTTGGCAAAAGGTTTGGTGTAGAGGGAAGTACAGAGTGAAAGGTCAAGTTTATTAAGTATTGACGTTTCAAGTGGTTAAATATCTGAAAACACAAATCGACATGAATCCAAAATACACTGATGATTGTGCTGTCAAACGATTAAGCTATATGGAATCTATGATAAGGTTTTTGGGGTCCCTGCTTCATCTCTTGCTCAATGAAAATATTGAAGACCCCTGACCTAACAGAATCAAACTAAAAACCAACCAATAGGCAAGACACGATGCATAAAACTGTGAAACAAAAAAAAAAAAAAAATCAAAATATTCATGTGAGCACTGATTTCAACCGTACAATATAAATGTTAAGGCTGTGTTAAAGTGTCGGCACCTGGAACTGGTGCTGGTTGCAGGCTTCCTCCAGACGAGCTTTTCTAACGGCAGACAGACGCTCCAGAGCCGACCACTGGTCCTGAAAGAGAGGAGATGAGAGGTGAGAGATGGGGCGGCCGTGGCTCAGGAGGTAGACTAGGTCGTCCAATGATCCATGGGTCGGCGGTTTGAATCCCGGAAGAGTCCTGGGGCAAGACACCCAGGTGTGGAATTCCTTGACTACTTCCCTTAAAACGTGTAGCTCGCTGGCATCTTTCAAAACTGCCCTGAAAACTCACCTTTCAGGAGGCCAGAGGCCTTTTAGGCAGGGTGTTTAACTGTACTTGTACTGTACTAAACATTTTATTGTATTGACTATACTCTTACTGTTCTCCATTTTTGCCTAATAAGAATTTCAATCAATCAAACACTGAACCCCACATTGCCTCCAATAAGTCGGTCGGTGTCAGCTTTGCCACCGTTGGTGTGTAAATGTGGGACGTGAGGATGCTGGCGTCTACTGTTCGCCGCTTCACCTCCCAATGTATGAATGAATGAATGTAAAGCGCTTTGAGTTTGCATCTTGCTTAGTAAAGCGCTATAAAAATGCAATCCATTATTATTATGTTGATGAATACTGTAAAACTGTAACCAAGTGATGAATACTGTACAATTGTACCCTAACCCACATTAGAAATATAGACAACATTCAGCCACAAGATCAAGCACTTCTACAACGCACAACTGTGGCATAAGATCTGCGGCACAATCATCACATTTAAGGCATCCATCATGCATTTTAAAATGTTGTAAACTAACGTGGCGGCTGCCTCCAAGGATTTCTCTGGGAGAAAAAAGTACCTTACCCACGGAAAAAAGAAGAAGCACACGGGCGTAAACTAAACCATAATCCTGAACTTTCGCTGGATCGACCAAATTACTGTATTAAAATGATTATTTCAACAATCATAATAGATGTTTGTCCACAAAGCTCTGGGGAATGTATAATTTTCTTTAACAACATGTAACGTCTGACCGTAATCGTAATTTGAAAAGCCGTTTTAGGTACTGTTTATGTCCAATAGGGATGGGACGATATGAAAATGTCATATCACGATTATTGTGACAAAAGAAATCGCGATTTACGATATTATTGCGATAATCAAAAATCCATTATCCTGGGGCGGGACATTTGAGAGAGTGAAAAAAAGACTGTATCAAGTACATACAGTATATAATAAGTACATATAATAATAAGTACATTTTACCAATTATTATTTAACTGATATGCAGCTCGGCAAATAAAATATTGAATTGATCCCTTTGATACTTGCTTTGGCAATGTAAACATATGTTTTATCATGCCAATAAAGCTCCTTTGAATTGAATTGATCCCAGTGCATGACAGAGGACGATATCACGATAATTTAAATCTCCACAATACGATTATCGTGAGTGTCTTTTATCACGATAAGCCATAATATCGCGTATCGTCCCATCCCTAACGTCCAACATCCCCTACCTGGATGTCCTGAATGCGCTCTTTGATTTTATCCGCTCCGAAGTGATTGGCCGCAACAAGCTCCTCCCCCTGCTTGATGGTCTGCTGCAGGTGCACGGAGCGCCCGCTCATCTCGTCCTCGAAGGCTTTGTGCTGACTCAGCAGGCGCCGTGCGCCCGTCAAATCCTTCCCACAATCCTCCAGACGCAGGATCTGTTCCTTCTCCCGGATCCAGCCCTCCTGAAGCACAGGACATGACATCACACAGTCAGTGGTGTAAAGTAAGTACATTTGCTCACATGCTCTACTCGAGTACAATTTTGAGTTACTTTTACTTTCCATTTCCGTTACACTTCTACTCCACTAGAACTCTTCAAACCAATATTGCACTTTTTACAATACTTTAGTTAGTAGATTTTGATTTTGACTATTACTACAAAACAATTAAAATAACTGAGCTCTATTTTATACATAATTATATATTTGAGTAGTTTAGACTCGAAAATAGCGCACTATTAGTTCACATTAGATTGCCTGAGTTCAAAAGATTTTGACAAATTGTGTGGAAAAAAAAAAGCTTGTAGATCGGCTCTTTTCGGCACTCAGCTATAAATCAGTTTAAAATATGAATCATGCATAACACCATCACGACCCATCAAGATTTTGTCGCTTATAACCTTATATATTATTTAGTCAACAGTAAAACATTTCAGATTACTCATATAATTTAAACTAAATGTAAAAATGTGCTGTTAAAAATGAACAGTGCTCCTCAGACCTCCTCGGCCATCTCCCAGAAGAACTTCCACAGGCGGCGGCTCTCCTCCAGCCGCGCCCGGCGCTCCGACGCCAGCTGAGAGAGCTCCTGGTAGCAGAACTCCATGTGGGCCACGCGGTCGCGGATCACCTGGGGATCACAGGGCTTGTAACCTGCAGGGGAGGGGAGGAGAAACATTTAGTGTTGACAAGGGCAACAGAACACATTGGGATCTAAAGTGCAGTATTCATTTCAACTGCAAGGTGGCAGTGCTGTCTTACAATGGTTATTTAGCAATAGCATAGTCTATGCTGTATGAACACAATTTATATTTAACTCTGCAGTGGGATTTAGTTTGAGTGTTCAAAGTGCCAGGATGATGGCATTTGGTGACTGCTCTCCATTTTGACACTTGACTTCTTATTGTCGGAGTGGCAACACTTCCATAGAGGTTAAGTTTAGGGTTAGGGTTAGAGATAGGGTTAGTGTCGGAATGGAGACAGGTCGGAAAGGAGACATGTCGGAAAGGAGACATGTAACCGGGAGTACATCCCCATGGGCTATGGGAGTACATTAGCCAGATAATGCTATGTTTGTAGCCTGACGCAGCCTGAGGGAGAGAGCGAGGGACTGAAGCATGTTTGTGTCAATACGCTGCTCTAATGTCTCACCTCAATGTTTTCAGAAACATGTAAAATGTAAAAATGTACATGTAAGATACATGTAAAAGAGTAATGCTCATTCTGGCCGTCATCTTGAGTTGGATAAAGAACGTGTCAGCACAATTGTGCCTCCCTAATTAAGATCAGGTGCGAGAGGAAGAATGTGAATTTAGCAGGTGGATGAATTTTTAGGGACCCAATTTTTTTTCTGTGTCCTCATTATGCTCCAAAAGTGTGAAAAACAGCTTTTTTCATTTCACTACGTCTTTAGCATACGGTGCCTATACCGGGATTTCAAATCCGACCGTCGAGTGCTTTTCCCGACTTAAGTCTGATTATAACGTTTCCTATTATGAACCGTAGTGTGCGGTCTGTGCTCTGTGGCACCCGGCACTGATGCAAAAACTCTAATTCCCATAATCCTTCGGGAGATGTAGTCATCCGGAAATGAAAACCTCCATTTACTGCAATGGATTGCTGTGAAGGAAAATGGCTTTAATCTCGTAATCTATCTCCAGATCAGGTTCTTTTTTTTAAACAAGCCCTTCTCTATGGACCATAACAAAAGCATGGATGGCCGCAGTTATAATTTGTCTCTTCTGGTTGAAAGATATGACATGACCATAGCGACCAAGCGGAAGTAATCAGATTACATTTGGACATGCCCTAGCACCCCAAATCATAACTGACAGGGGAAACTTCCCACTGGACTTCAAGCAACTCTGACTTCAGAAGGTTGACATTTCTCTATTATAAATCCTTGTTTTGAGTGGTCTTGTGTAATATTGTAATATTTTGAAATATGGACTTTTGATATTCATGAGCTGTATGCCATAAAAGTTCAAAATCTTAACAAAAAAGGTTTGGAATAATTGACTGCATGTGCAATTTATCTAGAACATAAGAATAGAATATTCAAATTTTTCGAGATTGATCTGTCCATGTCTGTCTGTCTGTCTCCCTGTGTGTGCGTGCATCTCTTACCCTCCTTGTCGTCGGCGAACCTCTGTGCGTTGTTGTTGACGGCCTTGACGCGGTCGGCCTGGATGGCGATGTCCGCCTCCACCAGAGTGTGTTTCTGAAGGAGGTCCTCCACTCCCAGCAGGTGTTTACCATAGTCCTGAGACAACAGCAACATCTGGAGGACACACACACACACACACACTGAAACATCTGCAGGAGCAAATAAACTGACCCCGGGAACAGCAGCGACCATCAGTTTAGGGACCCTCGCTAAGAACCTGGGGACCACTGCTGTGTCAGGTGGGGAAACCACTTACCACAGTATGCCTATTTAACCCTGCAAGGCCCAGCGTTGCTTTTTGGCAACATTTTTTAAATCATTTTAAAAAAAATGTTATAATTAGTTTTCCTGTTCTTTTTTCACATTAACATCACCATTAAATCCTATTGCTTAGTATTACAATGCCATTGGCCACGATATTTGCATATAAATACCCCCCACAGTGGCTGACATTCACACCTCCCAGAGAAGTTGAAATTCCAGCGTCTGGACGAACAACATCTCACTTTTTAACTGAAGCTATTCCTCACTAAAACATAAGTAAAATGCCTGTAATATTTTTTTCGTGATCATTAGAATGTCTAGAACACGTGCATATGTTAATATTGTGAAAAATATCCCCAAAATGCAAATTAGAGCATGATTTATGGCTATAAAACCTTACAAAAACATTATTCATTTTTTAACATTACATTTTCCTGTGATTAGGACTGCTACAACACCATCTGATTTTTTTTTTTTTTTTTTTTTTTGGCCAGTAGAAATTAATTCAGGCCTTGCAGGTTAAGGGTAGCCTGGGATCACTTCCAATTTTCGGGCTTCTGATCCGGTCGGAAGCGGATGGCTTCCTATGTCATTTAGTAGTCAAAACGACAACCCTTTGGCCGGAACTACCAAACCGAAAACAGTTTTACCTCAAAATAATTCCCCGCGCTCAAGGACATAATTTTAGGACCTACCCAATAAAACCCTTGATGCGGTGTAGTTTTGCTTAGTTTGTTTGGTATATCCATCTTTTAGTCCAACTCGCAGTGACTGGCAAGACTACACTTCTCATAGCATTTAAATAGGGATTGGGGAAACAAACAGGGGGGACCGAAAAACAAAGCGACGCGGCTTCTTCTGCTTGTTTCCAGTTTAGGCCACGAATAGACCGGATCAGACGGCCCGTTGTAAACCAATACCAGGCTTTCCTCCGAGATGGAAAGACTGGTGACGCGAGGTTAATTCAAGGGAACATTTGCACAACAATCCCTCCATCCATTAGGGCATTCACCAAATATTCGAATATTCAACTATTCGAATATCAAAGTCACTATTCGACGTTGTTCACCAAAGTCGAATATTCGCTTTTTTCTTTTTTTCTCTCTCTCTTTAAAAAATATATAGTTTATAAAGCTTGGCTAGATAGGAAGTCATAAGAATGAGTTGTCAATGCCCCTGGTGGATGAATTTGTTAATGCTCTATACCAGGGCTTCTCAAACCTTTTTAGGCCCTGACCCCCAAAATAAACATATTTGAACTGGGGACCCCCACCCTGACAAGCACTTGGAATTGTAGGTATTACATTTAATGTGACTCGGTTCCACAGATAAATATTGTGAAAATAGCAGATCTACATGCTCACAATGCCTCACAACGCAAGGCGTTGTGAGCATGTAGATCGGCTATTTTCACAATGTTCGTCTCTTGCTTACTAAATATTTGGCCCAGGGGTGGGCAATTATTTTCCATGGGGCCTCATGAACAAAAGGCAATGCTCCCCGCAAGATGTGCTCCCCGCAAAATAAACACACAGCTTTACCTCCGACTTCAGTAAATAAATACTTAGCAGTCCAATTTTTATTGAAAACCTGGCATTCAGCATCAATTTTTATTTTTACTTTAGCCATTTTTGATGGGTAAGGTAAGACAGGTCGTCTGCTTGTTATTGAGACAACATCCAATGATCATGCACACATGCTGATGTACGCATCGCGTCACGCGAATAAAAAACGTAAAAATAAGAAATGCAGCTGTAGTCCATGCATGATGTCAAATTTGAAAATGTGTTTATTTTGTAATTTGCCATTAACCCTACAAGGGCCGGTCAGAGTGAACCAAAGGGCCGCATACGGCCCCCCGGCCGCACAATGCCCAGGTCTGGTTTGGCCAGTCCTGTCGAATATTCGACTATTTGAATACTTTGAGGTTGAATAATTCGAATACTAAAAATCACTATTGCCCTACCATCCATCCCTCCATACCTTCATCTCGTCCATCCAGTCCATGATGTAGAGCATCTCCTGGAAGACCCTCTGCAGGCCCAGGTTGAGCTCCAGGCGCAGCCTGCGGGCCTTCAGCAGCTCCAGCAGGTACTCCCACAGGCGGATCACGTTGTCCTTCCTGGCCGTGATGCGCTTGATGTCGTGGTAGGACTCCGCCTCCAGCTCCCTGGCCACTGACACCACCGCCTGGCGTGGGGGGGGGGGGGGAAGAAAGGAAGAAAGAAAGAAAGAAAGAAAGAGATTCAAATACTTTTAACGACCATATCATTGTGTTCTTGACCAATCACAGTTTATGCCAACCGCCCCATGCCCTCGGGCTATGGGATCGGTGTGTCACCATAGTGAAAAGGAGGCGTGGAAAAGTACATGTTGTCAACTCATTCTCTGCCCCAACCCGAGAAACCCAGGAAAAAGCCTTTGATCTTGGCTGCCACGACCCGAGAAACCTGAGAATTTAATATGCTTTAATTGATATAAAACAATAAAAAATCAGATCGCCGATCAGCCGTTTCTATGTACTCCAGAGACTGCGACCAGTCCCATTTGAAGGATGGACCATAATTACACTGGGAGCCGGAGGCCGGAAACGGATATGTCCATCCTTCAATTGGAACAGTCTGCTGACTCTCGCGAGGCCAGACTGTTGCCTCCGCGATTTGGGCAAATGCTCCCGGCATACAGTCTGGCAAACGGAAATAGAAACGGTGAGTGCGAGATAAAGCGGATGTGACGCAACCGCTACCTTGGTGCAGTAGCAATAACATGTCCTACTGGAAGCGTTATGTCTCCTTTCAATATTTTTGGGGGCGTTATTTCGTCTTTCTCTGGTGTCGTTGGTGTTACTTCCATGATGTCAACAAGAATGTAACAAGAATAGGCCGCTCGAATGACTTTGTCTGAGCTATTGTGTTTCTGTTATGTTTCCAGTGGGACTACAGTTCAGTGCAGCAGCGGCTACTTACGATACTCGCCGTTCGGGAGCTGCCGTTCCAGCTCTATATAGCATTCGGAGATTGTGGAATAGTTGTCTGGCTACGCGAGACTACTCACTGTGTAAACAAAGCTGCGGCTAAATCGAGAACGGAGGCACCGTTTTGCAAGCGCATTTATTATTAGTTATTTTTTGGAAGCTGTGAACGACGTGCACACGTGTGATGCATGATCCATGCACGATCGTGCACGATAGACACGCCCGTGCCCACGTTAAAAGATAAACAAAGGCTGGCAGTCTGCTACATACTGTAGGTCGATTTTGATTTCTGGCCGAGAATGTGTCAAATTACTTTTTTCTCTTTTTTTATTTATCACACACCTGCACTCGCTCCTCGTACGCAGAGATGTCCGTCTCTATGGCCTCGTGTTTCTTGGTGGCCGCGTCGACTGCCTGGAGGTCAAAACCAAAGTTATCCTGCAGAGGAGAGAGATAAAAAAATACTCTTAATCCAGAGCGATTAACAGTAAGCAAGGGAAACACAAGGTCATTACATCAGAATCATAAGGAGAGTAATCTAGGATCACAGGTAAACCAATAACCTATCATCAGTCTAAACAGTATAATATTAAAAATACATAATCTGTACATTTAAACTATACACACTATAGGATGCCTAGTCTACTAATTAATCTGGCAGCTGTCTACATACTGTAACATGCCATCTAAATGAGATTTTAGCCGTTGCATAAGCCTGCAAGGTGGTCAGGGTGGGTGCTACATTAAGTGCTACGGGCTGAGGTGGAGTCTGAAGAGGAGAGTCTTCCGATTGCGGCGGAAGCTAGGGAGAGTCAGCAGTTCTAACTGCAATGGGGAGTTCATTCCACAGATTGGGGGCCAGGAAGGAGAAGACTCTGGGACGCATGGAGCGCTGTCACGAATGTTACGTTATCTAACATGTTATGTTAAACCAGGGGTCAACAACCTTTTTAAGTGCCATGTTTTTGAGCGGTGGTAGACCGCTCCTATACGTGGCTGTGCGTGTGTCTGAAGCCTTTTTCCTCAGCGTTTTGCCATAGCAAAATGTGTGTACGTAGCACCATGTTTGTGATCATTATGTCGTATGTCTGTAGCCTTTGTCCTCAGCGTCTTGCCATAGCAAAACGTGTGTGTAGCATAGCCTGTACATCCTAGACTCAAATCCTAGTCTGAAGACGTTATGCAAGCACGACCACCGCTCACTTCACATCGGGTGTGATTTTAATTTTCTAGATAGTCAGTGAGCCATGTCAACATACATTAAATATTTTGATTGGCAGGACAGTTATAACGATCAGAGCAAAAATCCACCCATCTCCCTGACATCCAACCCAGTCAGAGTTCCGATTTTTAATGAATGTAGAATTATGTGCAGGATGTAATTTGCTGTAAATTAGCTAACTTTATTTAATATTTTTTTTAAAGCATTTGTTTTTAAAATAAAAATCCTCTCTCTCACACTTTATGCCAGTGTGCCAGTGATCACCCTCCCCTGTGCCAACGTTGGCACCCATGCCTAAGGTTGCCTACCCCTGTGTTAAACTGACGATGATACTATATTAACTCACTTTTCTGCGGACCCCCTGGAACCCCCCCCCCCAAGACCCCTGGGGGTTCCCCGGACCCCACTTTGAGAAACACTGTTCTATACAACTACAATGAGAGAGACTGTTCTAGACAACTACAATGAGGAAATACTGTACTAAACTAAAATAAAACAACAACAACAAATAGAATGTGCTATTAGCCTGGCATTGCCAGATTGATGATGTGGATTCACTGATGCTGTGTGGATTCACACAGCATCAGTCTGGACTTCGGCCCATAGGCATAGAGCATACATGGGCAACTGGCGGCCCGGGGGCCACATGCGGCCCCCACCTTCACTTAATGCGGCCCACAGGTTATTATCTGAATACCGATATATTATCGATTTCAGCTGTTACAATTCCAAACATGACGTGCTTTAATTCCTTCAGTCTATATTAGTACCTTAATGACTATTATAGTAGTATTATTTTATTTTTATTTTTTTACGTTCAATGTATTTGTATTCAAGTTCATAAAGTTAACATGAGTATATAATTAAATGTGTTTGAAATCAAAATGTTACATTTCCTGATTCCAATTTAAAAATAACAAAACATAAGTCAGTATTCAAATTCAAAAGAAGCAAAAATAGCCGATCTACAAGCTCAAAACGCATCGCAGCGCGATGCGTTTTGAGCTTGTAGATCTGCTATTTTTGCTTCTTTTGTAGGAGCTACTAGAATGCCAAAGTAGGACTTAGCAATATGCAATGCGGCCCTCTGGAGTGAAGGTGGAAATATAGTGGCCCTTGCCATCGTCAAAGTTGCCCACCCCTGGCATAGAGTATGAGAAATCAGAAAATGACTGGACCAATCAGTGACTGCGTTTCAACTGCAGTCCGTAAAACAGTTGAAGAACAGCCTCTGATTGGCCCGGTCATTTTCTGATTTCTCATACTGTCTCCCTATGGGCCGAAGTCCAGACTGATACTGTGGAGGTTAAGGTGTGAGTGAATCCAACGTCATCAGTCTGTCTAGTGCCAGGCTAACGTGCTACAACTCTAATAATGTTCAGGATTGTGTGTGGGTGTGTGTTTTCGAGGCAGAAGTACTAAGACAATTTACTTAAAAGGTGTCATGTCACGCAGCAAACTTGTACATTGTGATACAGTAGGTCACGTGGTCCCTCTGTAAACGCTCCGAAACGGGCAGAGAGCAGACAGAGAGCAGCGCCTCTCCCTGACTCGCACGGAGCAGGAAATTGAGGAAACTAGCGTCAACATAAAATGTATTTTAATTGTAATTCTGTGCATATAAAATATATGTACCCAATCGAATATCTTAGTTACATCGATATCGTTCATGTGCACTAGTTTGTTTATGCATTATAATTATCAAAATCACTATGACAGCACCGCACCGCGATACATTTGTCACGGTCACCGAGCACCACCACTATACTGTATGTGTCAGTTTTTAGCTCCCTCCTCCCCGGCTGGAATCCAGCCTTCAACCGCCCAGCAGCGGGGGTTTAATCCACCCACCACCATAGCGATTATAATCATTTCAACAAATAAGCCAAACTAACTACTTGACATGAACAACGTTGCTAAAACTAAGATATTTCAGAGTTATATATCATTTTTATAAGCACAGATTTAGTAATAAAATACATTTTCACGTAAGGTGACTTCCTGGTTTTCATACTGTGGGCGAGAGGAGACGGGCCGACAGACGTTACAGTACAGTGAAGTACAGTAGAGTCGCGCCGTGACGTCACTAAGAATATTTGCCAAACAGATGATTTAGCTTTTTTCTTGCGTGTCATAATACAATGTAAAAACCACAGTGTGTGTGTGTGTGTGTGTGTGTGTGTGTGTGTGTGTGTGTGTGTGTGTGTGTGTGCGTACCTGTGACACCAGTCTCTGGTTCTCACTCAGCCAGGTCTCCCTCATGGCCGCCTTGCGGTCGAAGCGGCGTGCCAGCTGCTCCAGCTTCTCCTGGCGAATCAGCTCCGTCCTCAGAGCCAGCTCGCGCTCATGCTCCGCCTTCTCCAGGCGCTCCCACGACTGACACGCACAAAGACAATAAACATCGGATAAGCATCAAGGTATGGATGGATACTTTGTAACAGGCCTTGGTAAGACAGTATATGGTATATTGGAGGTGTTAAAGACCTTGTTGATGTCAGAGATGAGTTTTCCTTCTCGTGGGGTGTAGACCTTCTGGTTGTTGGCTCTCATCTTACTCTGAATGGTGAACAACAGCACCTCCAGGTTACCCTTCTCTGTGAACCTGCACACGCACACGCACACACACACACACACACACACACACAGGTTTAGTATACTTTTTAGGACAGTGGTTTTATCAATACCATCATTTCATTTTGCAGAAATAACTTAACCTTGAACTAACGTTCTCTACGTAAAGTATGTACTGTAGGTGTTATGTTGTTTTTGATAAATTCCAAATAGTATCAAAGTATATTGCATCACGGCACCCACTTTGAGAACCACTTCTCTCCAGTACGTTAGGTAGGTGTTATGTGCGAGTGTGTTACTAACTTGGGTGGTGTCTCTACGGTACGGTAGTTAGGTGTTATGTGCCTTTGCGTTACTAACTTGGGTGGTTTCTCTACGGTGCGGTAGATAGATGTTATGTGCGTTTGTGTTACTAACTTGGGCGGTTTCTCTACGGTGCGGTAGGTAGGTGTTATGTGTGTTTCTGTTACTAACTTGGGTGGTTTCTCTACGGTGCGGTAGGTGTTGAAGGCCTGCAGCTGCTGCTGAACTCCGACCAGAGAGTTGGCGAACTTGCGGTTGTTGAGGATTATGATGGTCTGTTCGATCCACTCCAGCAGGTCCGAGGCCAGAGACTCGTACTTCTCCACCATCTTCTCCGTCTCGATGGCGTTTTCCAGAACCTGGCAGGAGAACATGATCATATTTCAGACACAAAGATAAGCCTCAGTACAACAGATCAGTTGCATCAATAATGCATCAACAGCAACACCTTCCCTCACGTCTGCTGAGGGAGGACTGAGCAGTCCTGAAGCAGCAATCTGGAACTTATTAATGAATAAAATAAATATAGAATATAGAATAACTAGTCCTGTGCCCGGGGGGGTGTGCACAGGGGTGTGCACAGTGTCTGAGGGATTGAATGTAGGAGTCAGGGCACTTAGGCACCTTGGATCAGCGATCCGATTTTGGATACAGTTTTATAAATTTATAGTAAATGAAATCAAATTTAATTCTCTGGATTCTCGGGTTGGGAGACTTGATCGCACTACAGCGTCAAACAAAAAGTAGCAGATCTACAAGCTCTGCTACTATTTTTAAAATTTGAAACCTGAAAAGTAACAGGTGTGGACATTATGAGGTTTCCACCCCACAGAGACGATATATATTATTATATAATATACAAGAAACTTTAAATTAAAACGTGTAATTCATGCTCTGTCATATGACGGCTTCCAGTGTGCAATGGAGTATGAACTAGAAGCAGTGCTCTTCCGAGCACAGGTCTCCACCAGGTCAGGCATGTAATGTGTTTTACATAAGTCGGCCTCCTGATGGCGCTATAAAAGGCTGATGTAAAAAATGCAGGGAAAAGGTTTTACCTTGGCCTCTAAGGAGTGCGCATACAAAGTTTGACACTAATCGGTGGAGTTATAGGTGAAAACATGAATCGGCCTGTTATAGCGCCACCATGAGGCTGATTTGATTTTTCTTAAGTGGCATTTATTCCTCTGCCTATTGGGAATGTGCATGCACAATTTCACCAAAAGCGCACACTGCGTTCAGGATTTCAGGCATTTTATTCAAAACTGACCAATCCTGCAAACTTTGAAAGCCAGTTTTAGCCAATCAGGATGGAATATGGAAAATCTGACACATCCATGTCGATCACATGACTGTAGAGATACTGTCTACTGATTTACGTGATTTTTGGACAAAATCTGTAGGAGTACTGGCAAAAGTTAGTTTTGCAAAAGTCGGCCTCCTGGTGGCGCTAGAACAGGCCCATGTGAAATATTTGGGGCAGAGGTTCTGAATTGGTGTCGAGGGAGTGTGTGTGCACAGTTTGGCAGCGACCGGGCCAACGGCGCCGGAGATTAGCTGGTAACGGACAAACGGACGGACGGACGGACGGACGCACGGACGGACGGACGGAGGGGAAAACATACTCTCCCTCAGCCTTCGGCTGGTGGAGACAATTAGACATTATTTTGTATCATTCAAGCACCAGCAACACCATAATAAGAGTGGTGACGTTTGTAGTCCCAGGGCCATTTAGCACTTCCTGGTTCTCTCACTCAAAGTCTATGGTTTTTTGAGCACACGTGTATTGTGTACTGTATTGTGTATTGTAGTAGCTGACATGTTACTCAAGTGACATGTATTGCTACATTGTTTGTGTGTTTTCCGCTAGGGACTAACAAACAATGTATCTTTGAAGGTTCTGACCAAAATAAATTGTCCATTTATGAAGATTATCATACGACTACAAATGAATTGGGGCATGAAATAGAGCAAACATGAAATATGTTGGTTTCTGCCCAACATCGATGACATATCGTACGGTATGAAGAGGAGAGGATGAGGCTGGGTTGTCCTTCATTAGAGTACAGTAGGCCATACTGTACCTTTCCAATACGCTTTCCTTCCACCTTCAGGGCCTTCATCTTAGAGAAGTAATGATAGTACGTCACTACGTATGTGATGATGGACTTCTCATCCGGATGGTCTACGCTGATGTCTGGAGAGGAGAGGGGAGGGGAGGGGGGAGAAATCAGTTTCCATTCTTCAAGTGGCCTAAACCAGGGGTCTTCAATGTTTTCAGGCCAAGGACCCCTTAGTTGAGAGAGAGATGAAGCAGGGACCCCCACAACCTTTTCATAGATTCCATATAACTAGCCCTTACCCGTTCAAATATATGAGCTCCGAAATGATGTGCAGTGTGTGGGTTATGGGATGTGTGCACCCGTTTCGTTTAATGGCTACAGAGATACTGTGTCAGATACAATTTCAGATATTTAACCACTTGAACCGCCAATACTTAATTAACTTGATCTTTCACTCTGTACTTAGTGTGCTTTTTCCCCCTCTTTGCTGAAAATAGCCGATCTACAAGTGAGTTTGTAGATCGGCTATTGTTTGGCTAAAGTTCTTGGAATATGGACGCTAGGGTTCAAGTGGTTGATATAAAAAAAATTGGAAAAAAAAGAATCTATCACACAACGATTTGGAGGACGCCCTGTAGTAACTCTGAGGACCCCCTAGGGGTCCCGGACCCCCTGTTGAAGACCCCTGGCC
Source organism: Nannobrachium achirus (assembly GCF_963921795.1). Taxonomy (NCBI): domain Eukaryota; kingdom Metazoa; phylum Chordata; class Actinopteri; order Myctophiformes; family Myctophidae; genus Nannobrachium; species Nannobrachium achirus. The sequence goes on along the minus strand of NC_137833.1, from coordinate 10,468,117 downwards.
TAAACCTTTATGACTCTAGCTTAGAGGAAGCTTTTATAACCAAAGTCATGAAATTGCAGCCGCTCCTCCGTACTATCACAGAGCTAGGCTATAGGTACAAACTACTTGTGTTTATCTTTGGCTTCTATCATTGGTATGGCGAAGTCCGTTGTTACTTTTACTCCTGAGGTGTGTTTGGGTAAATTGTCCAAGCTTAGCTGACTGCACATTTTTACTGCACCTTGTGAATATCTGTGTCCCTGTATTCTATCTCTAACTGCGGACATAGATACATGATTACATGTGTGCATGCGACCTCACCCTCTGCGTCCAGGAGCTTGGTGAGTCCTAGGTGAGCCTCTGCCAGGTTGAAGGCATTCTGCAGGTTATGATGAGCGTTGGACTTCTTCAGCTTGTCGAAGTCTATCAGGTCCGGTCTGAATCACACCCACACAACACATATTACACACTATAGCAGGGTTCCCCAACTAGTTTTCCCCAAGGGCCGAATTATGTCTAGGGTACCAAGCCGAGGGCCACAACATTGCAGGGGGCGGTGGTGGCGTTCCCGCTACTCCAGCGACAGTTTTCGTCGTTGTCGGGTGAAAATCTTGTATGTCCAAAACCGTTCGTTTTGAATTTATCATTAAAAATGATTTAAACTAGTGAAAACAGCCGATCTACAAGCACAGGCGTTGTGTGCTTGTATATTTGCTGTTTTCACTACTTTTGTGCGACGGCCTTGTATGATTTGCGAAAGAACGTACAAATTTGGAGATACAAGATTTCCACCCGACAACGTCGATATACTAGTGTTGTTGCTGCTCTTATACCACCATTATTACTGGGGTAATATCCGTGTCAATTATCTAATGTAATCCTGGGCGCTACACTCCCTCTGCCAACCTGGGGAGAGCGACAGATTGACCTCATGCTTCCTTCTATGCATGAGGAGTCCAAGCCGCTTCTTTTCACCTGACAGCAGGGAGTTTCCCCGGTTGGACGTAGCGCGTGGAAGGAACACGTTATTCCAACCAGGCAGAATAGAGCATAGATATAAAACGCTAGATACTTCATCCTCCGCTGCAGTTCATTGGAGCGATGTAACATAACAACTGGAGGCTGGACCTCTGCAAAAACTGAGGGAATGCCGCCAGTCAATGTGACTACTACTAACCAATCACAGCGCCTCTTTTCTGGGACTTAAAGGCTGCGTACGAACGAAAAGGCCCGCCCCCACCTGCCTCTGATTGGCCTACCAACTTCTGTTTCTGTGACACACGTGGAAGCGATGCACGTGGAAACGATGCCGATATCCCATGGTCCCCCGATGAATACCTTTCTATGTCTATGGAATAGAGACCAGGGTTACCTGTGTTTGTGGATAAGGGCGTTGAAGGCCATGCCGTCCCTCCAGCTGGTGGAGAAGTTGTGGATGTTGACGTTGGGATAGCTGAGAGGAAGGAGGAGGAGAGGTTAGTTTCAGTCTGGTGCGTCCAGGTCTCACTGGTAAAAGTGGAACCAGTGTTGATTTCGTTGCCTAAAACTATGACGAAAACATGCCCGTCGACTACCGTTGTTTCACCGACGAAAACTAAATAAAAACTAAATACTATAGCTATGATGACTAAAACAAAAAAAAAATGATATTGACAATTTCGTCAACAAATACAAACTAGACTAAAATGTTAGAGAGGGACTAGTGGAGAAGAGACCCAGCAGAACTAAAAGGCAAGTCATATTATGTTTGGTTGTGCTCGGGGTATTGTGCTCTGAAAATAGCAGATCTACAAGCTCACAACACGTCACACTCTGAAAATAGCAGATCTACAAGCTCACAACACGTCACACTGTGACATGTTGTGAGCTTTTAGATTGGCTATTTTCAGCATGCAGCCAAGTGTAAAATCAGCCATTACAACGCCATCACGGCGTGTGTGTGCGCTCACCCTGCAGTCTTCATCTGACACCAGAGCAGTAGGGCATCTTTAGCAGACTTCTTCTCCTTGTTGTCCTCGGTCTCCACACTGATGTCTTGGATCTGAGGCGCACACACACACACAATATCGGTGTAAACTTCAGGGACGATCACAGCTTTCAACAACATGAACCCTAGCCTCCCTATTCTGGGGACGAACGTTCAGCTAACTTGTAGCTCGTCCTGTGTGGTTTTCAGAGAGCCTACCGCCTTCCTAAACAGACAATAAACACAACACGGACGCCCGAAGGCTGCATGGAATACAATACAGCAGTGAATACAATGAAGAATAAAGCCAAGACGTCATCTTCAGATAGAATACTAGGGGTGCAACGATATAGTAACTGAACCGAAAAATCTACATCAATATGCAAAAGCAAATATCGTACCGTTTTGCTCTGTATATCATATCGAATCGTTTTGCAATGCAAATAATCAATTGAATGGAAACTAAGTAACTGTGCCTTGTATTCTGCAATTTTAAGAGGGAAAATTAAATGAGGGGTCTAATTACTTTTCCATTCCATATAGCCACTCTCGTTCTATCGATAAATGTGTGTAATCTCTGTGTTCATGTCAAGGTGTGGGTTTGTCCATGTGTTGCAATATAATGTCTATGTATTTGCTAAAGAATCACAGTATTTACTTATTTATTTTCATAATAATAGATTTTTCCCTTAAAAAACCTGCTCTATTGACACGTTGCACACAGATTTGATATCTTTGCTAAATAGTTACTATATCAATTTTAAATCTTTGATTCGAATCATATCATATCACCATGAATGAACCAATATCGTCCATGTATCGTATCGTCAGCCATGTATCGTGATGCGTATGGTATCGTTGTTCAAATGTATTGTTACACCCCTATAGAATACACATATCGCACCTCAAAGTTGTACAACTTGTCAAGAAAGACATCATCCATGATCAATTCATTCCAATGAGCGATTTGCTACAATCTGTAAAAGCCTCTTGCCTTTGGAAGTGATGAGGATATTATACAAGCACACTCTGTTACATTTGTTCGCTGGCTGTACAAATGCCTAGCAGAAACCCTGACAAACACAAACACACACACAAACGTCCTGCCACTGTTGCGTTCCATTTGAACGAGGATAAAACACTCTGCTTCAAGAACAGACCGGGCTGTTCGACGTCACATCTACAGTGACAGAGCGATGCAGACGATCACAGAACACCATACCCTGACTAGGGTACTGTAGATCAAACAATCCCAGAGCGGCAGACGTGCAAGTTAATGCCAGATGAAGGAAGCCTGGAAGATGTTACAGGTTCACCTGCTGCTGACTGTTTGGTTCAATTAGATTTGGAAGTGACACTCGATGCGAGACTGTGGCATGATAATGGCCTTTAATTTGAATTGAGTTGACAGTGGCTTTGTTGGCTGGAGGCAAATCCCATTTGTTTCTCAAATCAGATCTTTAGGGCCGACTGTCCAACATCGTTATGTGCAGAGTGATCAGATGGGATTTGTGTAATGCAGACGTCATTGACCTACATGTAGCTCTGATCTCTCTGATGCTTTCATCTTTATGTTGGGGATGCTCCACTAACATCCTTTCATTCACAGCTTGAAGTGTTCAGCACTTCTAGACAATCTCCAGTCAGCCAATCAGGAGACTGGGCTTCCATCTTTAAATATCACTGCCTCTGATCCTGTCCCATTCGCTTTTCAGCAAATGATGAGCAACCCATCTCCATCACCAAGTCTCATTTGTCTAGAGTTGCGACAAAGAAGGTTCTCTGCACTGCACTGGGGGCAGTGCAAAGCTAATCATCTTACACGTTAAAGGAGTAGTTCTCCCCCAAAATGACTTTTTTTCTATTAATTACTCACGCCATGGAGACTTGAGTTCAATAATATTTTTAGTTTTTTGTCAATAATTTGATTACAATAAATTTACCCCCATTGATTCCGGATGGGACACAAATGCATTTGGGTCCTCATCCGGAATCAATGGGGGTACATTTATTATAATAAACTTTGTATCTTAACAGTTCTACAAAAAAATAAAAATATGATTGAACTCAAGTCTCAATAGCGTGAATAATCAATAGAAAGTCTAGAAGTGAACCTTTAAGTCCAGTCGCCAACATGTCAATACGTTTTGCATCAACTTGATCTCTCCTTTATTGAACTGCATTGGTTGCTGTGGTAACGACATGACAACATGCTTGACCTTTGACTCTGCCCTGCAGCAGTGTCTCTCGCCAAAAACAGCCACTCTACAAGCCCACAATGCATCGCATGGGCCAGTAGTAGATTGGCTATTTTCAGCGAGTGACACAGGCTTCAGTGTCCACAGTCCACACTGAATGAGACATTAGTTGGGAATCGCATTTCAAAGTTAAAACCACCTGGAAAGTGTTTGAGATCTGATTGACAGGGTTCCCACACATTTTTACCAATTAATTTCCAAAACTTTTCCAGAATATTTAACCCAATTTCCAGGACTATATAACAATAATTCAGCTCAATAACAGGTCGCTTACTCCTATGCGCAATGCCTAAAGACAGGTAGTGTATGCCAGTGGTTCTCAACCTTTTCAGGCCGTGACCCCCGAAATGATCATGTTTTAACTGGGGACCCGGCACCCTGACGAGCACTAAGAGTTGAGGAATTTTGTATAACACGGTTCTATTGTGAAAATAGCAGATCTACATGCTCACAACGCCTCGCAACGCGAGGCGTTGTGAACATGTAGATCTGCTGTTTTCACAATTTCTGCCTCTAATATTTGACAATTTGGCCCATGTTTAATTTGTCATTTCAGATGTATTAACAAAATCAATAACCAAAGACAATGCATAGCTATTTTTTCCAGGACCTTCCAGGACCCTTGATCGATTCCAAAACCTTTCCAGAACTGGAAAAATATTTTTCTAATTTCAAAATATTTCCAGGAATTTCATGACCGTGGGAACACTGGAGATCTGATTGAAAACAGACAGACAGAGAGACAGACAGACAGACAGACAGACAGACAGACAGACAGACAGACAGACAGACAGACAGACAGACAGACAGACAGACAGGGTACCTGGAAGCGCAGGATGATGGTCCAGATGAGACCCAGGGTGAGGCGGTGGTTCCCGTCCACGATGTCGTGAGAGCCCATGTTCTCCAGGTGGACTCTCTGCTCCTTGAGGAACTGCAGCGCCTTGTCCACGTTCTCCAGACAGTGGATACGCATCCTGCCCTTGGTGGGCTTAGGCTGCAGGGAGAGGGTATTTCTTTGTTTACAGTGAGAAAACACTACAAACATAATGTAATGTCCTCTTCAAAGCATAAAACACAGTCTGCAGTGAGGCCTCAGTGTAATCTCTTCCAGAGGGAGATTGACACTAGAAACTCAGCTGTTAACAACACAAAGCAATCTGTTGGACATTGAGTTTGATGTGTCCATTCTAAACAACTGTTGCAGTGGGCAGCTAGGCTAGGGGGCTGCCCAGTTTTTTTTTGCCACTGGGCAGCCCCCTAGATTAGAACGTGTTAAATGCATCAATAGAGGAGTTTGAACAATGTATACCTCTCAGCTTGAGTCTGTCTCTCCTATGCAGTCTCCCTCATAGCTTTCCTACTATCTGTCCCTCCTAAGCCGTCTCCCTCATAGCTTTCCTACTATCTGTCTCTCCTATGCCATCTCCCTCCCTTAAATTGACAGACAGAAAGCGGAGAGCCACACATCAGCAAAAAAGAAATCAGACAGAGGACATGAGGCCTGATTTATACTCCACTGTCTGCGGCCGCTTACCTACAAACATTAGACTGTGAAGAATAAGGAGATTTCCTAGTGGGGGGCCTGACTTACTATTCACCGACTTACTATTCACTGACTTGGAATTTAACATTTTGTCCCTGGCTGCATACTGTATCAGTGGGGTGTTTGTAACACACTAGAGGTTCGCGGGCCTACGGCCCGCTCACATCTAGAGTCCACGCCCGCTTCTTTTTTTTTGTTTTTTTAATTATTTTTTTTTGTTTGTTTTTTTTTTTTTTTTTTTTTATATTTTTTTTACCTTTTTTTTTTTTTTTTTTTAAATAAAAAGTTTTTTAGTAAAGAAGCGGGCGTGGACTCTAGATGTGAGCGGCCCTTTGGGCCGCGAACCTCTAGTAATGAATAATTGAGGACTGCTGTGCTGCCTTTCTCCATGGCGTTGTAAAGTTTCACTTTCGGTTTAGAGCCACGGGACCGTAAGCCTCTCTCTCTCTCTCTCTCTCCTCTCTCCCTCTCTCTCTCGAGTTGTAAAGTTTCACTTTCGGTTTAGACCCACGGACTGTAAAGCCTCTCTCTCTCTCTCTCTCTCTCTCTCTCTCTGTTGACTTTTGTGTGGCGCTGGTGTGACGTGAGGACGTGTGCGTGAGGACGTCGGCACGTGTGCCACGTGATCATTCCTAGCCAATTGGAGTGCTGCATTTGGTCCTGTCTACCCGTCTACCTGTCTACCAAATACCGCTGGCTGCAGTTCTAAAATGTATATGTTAGGATGGACAGGCTCACTTTTGGGCTGAGTTGTCCAAAATGAAGGTTATTTTCAGGAGAAAACTACAATTCAGAAACACGGCAGGAGAGATGGTACAAATTCAGGAGACTGCGGCTAAATTCAGGAGTGTTGGCAGGTGTGCAGATCGGCCTCACACACCATGGTGTGCTGCACCGGCCGGCTCACAACTAAGTATAAATCTAGCTTGAGCTTGAGAGAGAGATGGAGAGAGAGAAGATAGAGAGATGTTCAACTATGTTGTGTTAACCTGCTTCAGCAGAGCAGTACAGTCCTGCAGGCATGCAGATGTTTGACACAACAGTACATACTGTACTGGCTCAGTACTCTCAGCTGATTTATAGTGGCACGTTTTCATAAGCACATTTTAGACAGCGCAGGACTAGGAGAGACAGGCGGTACACATAACGCAAAACAGATAAGTCAGCGTGTGTTAGTATGTGCTATGAATATGTATATGATTGTTTAAAGGCCGATGTGCTGTGCTGTCAGATGGTTTTCATGTGTCTAAATATCATCTGCTCCCAGAAGCAGTGCTTTGTTGGACCACGTGACCAAGACACACCACATGGTTCAGGGCCGCTGTCAAGAGGACAGACAGACATGCAGACAGACAGACAGCTGGACCAAGGCCTGAGACGTCGGACATCAGCCCTGGACGGGTTTCAACACGAGACACAATCACACTCCATGAATGCATCCATTCATAACCGACTCTCTCCGTCTCTCTCTCTCCATTCCTCTTTTCTCTCACGCTTTCATGCTGTTCCCTCTCTTCTCTCCTCAATCGCTCTCATTTTCACTTCCATCCCTCTATCTTGTCCTCCCTCCCTCCCTCCCTCCTTTCCATCGTTCTTTCCTTCCTCAGCCCTCCATCGCGGATCCCTCGTTCCGCCCCCACTGCTTCTGGCGTCTGACCGAGGAGTTCTTAAACTCCACTTCCTTTCATTCTTTCTCCCTCTCTGTCTTCCTTTCTTTGGCTGTCATCTTCTTTTCTTCCTCTCTCCTCTCCGCTTCCTCCCTCCCGGGGTGAGAGGGCCAGTGTTGAGTGGACCTCCCGGGGTGAGTGGACCAGTTCTCCCAGTTAGAAGCGGACACAGAGCCAGTTGGCTCCGCTTACACATCCTTCGCGTTGTATTTACAACATGGACGACCGATGAATCATATTAACCCTAGTGTCCCTATTTCTATTATTATTATTATTATTGTAGACACAGATGTCCAGCATGTTTCAACATTCAACAGGTTGTGGTTTGCCAGCCAAGGAGTGTGTGTGCAAAGTTTGGCATGGATAGGGGCAACGGTTCCAGAGATAGGAGTAGGGCCAAAAGTGTGACGTGATGTGACGGACAGACGGAGGGACTGACTGAAGGACTGGTGGAGGTTTTCATATTAACTTGTGACCTGATGGTCGCGACTAATACATTTTAAGCCGTGCCAGCCAATGCTGCAAGTTACTTTGTGTGTTTGTATGTCTGTATATGATACGGCATAATCAGCTGCAACTGTTTGCAACACAAAGCTGTCTCTTTTGATTTTTAGTTATGAATATTTGAATAAATTCACATTTTTGTTTCTCCAACCACATAATATATACTTGGTGAAGTTGACCCGAGATGCCTCTGTACTAAAGTAAGTGTGTGTGTGTGTGTGTGTGTGTGTGTGTGTGTGTGTGTGTGTGTGTGTGTGCATGCGTGTGTGTGTGAATGCGTGTGTGTGTGCATGCGTGTGTGTGTCAGAGAAAGAAAGGATCCATACAGTAGGAAGAGAAAGCAAAGGAGAGCAGGGTGAGAGAGTGTGTAATATATTCTGGTTCCTATGGTGACAGCAGGCTGGCAGTAACACCACACACACACGCACGCGCGCTCGTAAAAGCCACAATCCAAACTTATTTTAACATTTTAGTCTAACCAAACTGTATGGTAGAGGTACTGTATGTTCAAATATTCATGGGTTGCATTTGTAGTCCTAAACCGGCCATATTGAGGACCAACACAAGTGTTCAATGTGTCTGATTGGCATAGAACCAATGTTCTACGTTAATCAAAACACCTGTGTTGGTCCTCAAAATGTCTGGTGTAGGACTACAAATGCAACCCATGAATATGCCCTCTTGGGTGAGCAAAAGGTACATGTAGGTAGATATTGTTGTCACAAACAGAGACCCGGGCTTGAATCCCGGGTGTTACAGCTGCCAATTACCTCTCTCCTTACGGAATGCAGCTTTTACATATGATTGTAAGAGCAACGCTGATGAAGAGAAAGAGAAAGTGACGGACAAAGATAATGAAAGAGAAAGTGTAGGACGTGCATGCATGGAACTGTCATATCACCTCAGTTACTTACAGGAGTCAAGCTCAAACATAGCACGTAGCAGATCAACAAGCTCAACACTTTCTAAAGAACCATTTGCTTTTATGAAATATCCAAGACCATCATGGTTTTTATGGAAGATGCTTCTGGACATGTATTCTATTGCAAGTTTGAGCAATTCCAACACTCTTTCATCTTAAAATAAGTTTAATATTACTTTTTCAGACACATTCGGGAGTTACTGTATGCCCGACTTACATTTTTGCGTGACAAGTATTGCACTGAGAATAGCTGACCTACAAGCTCAGAACACATCGGGCTGCGACGCTTTCTGAGCTTGTAGATCAGCTAACTTCAGCTGTCAACTAGCATTATAGTCCTTGAGAGAAAGCCAAGAGAAAGACATGGACCTGGAATTATTTTATACATTAGCTATTGAAAAATAGCAGATATAAAAGCTCACAGCGCACGCTGCTAGCTTGTAGATCTGCTATTTTTGAAAGATCAAGAAAATGTGTGCAAATCTTTTGAATATATATACAGTATTTTTAAAGTGAACATTTGTAACTCAAATATTTGCTTCTGGGGGGGTCCCTGGAACAGAATATTTTGATACTGGTTGGCAGAGGAAGTGTAGCGCCTGCAGGATTACATTAGATAATTGGTAATGGGTGAAAAATGGGTTACAAAATCATGGGATAAAGTTTTAAAAGAATATTTTGAGACTGGGGACGGCGGCCAAACGCATATAAATTCTAGGGGTCCTTGACATGAAAATGTTTGAGAACCACTGACATAGAAACATGCGTTTTTCAAAAACCTCAGAAGGATTTAGAAGACATTTATAGAATAGAGGGTGCGTTGCATTCGTACCAGCCTCTCTCCAGACAGGACCTCCAGCAGCTTGATGAGACTGCGTCCATCCCTCAGGTCCATGTAGAGATCAGTGATCCTGCCAGACACCCTGGACAGGTGAGAGTTCACCCACTTGGTGAAGGTCTTCTTCTGTACGGCCTCACGCTCATCTACACAGAGAGAGAAAGAGACAGAGAGAGAGATACGTTAAGGCAGTGTTCCTCAAACTTTTACATTTCAAGGTCTCCTCTTAACTCTGACAGTATACAAATGGAACCAAATCATGGTTCCATGATATGTGATCATATCATTGGTTCCATGATATGTGATCATAACAGATAATAGAACTGCTACCAACAGCATTGGTGTGTTTAGATCAGTGCGTTCCAAACCGTTTAGGTAGAGACCCGAAAGAGAGAAATCTGAGAAAAGGATTGAAAATAGCAGTTATACAAGCTCACAACGTGTCGCGATGCCATCTGCAATTTCCACTAATGCTTAATAAACATCGTCATAAACACTTGATGCTTCCAGTCTGGTTTAAAGACTTTTGTTAAATTATGGTCCCATGTACCAATTTACAATTTAGGCATTTAGCAGATGCTTTTAGTCCAAAGCGACTTCCAATAAGCAGGTAATACATCAATATAATAAGTAAGATAATATGTCAATACATCAACAACAATAGTGTGTGCCAGCGGCTACGTCATTGTAGTCCTTAGCGGCCATTTCTTGGGTCAAAACACAGGTGTTTCAATTGTTTGATTGCATAGAACTAATGCTATAGTCTAATCAGAACACCTGCGTAAGGCTGTGTTTACCCAAGAAATGGCCGTTCTCAGAACTACATTTGGCACACCCTATAGAACAAATGCATAGGAGTATCAAAATCTAGAAAAACAATAACATAGGTACGTACTACGTAGCCCACGCACCTAATCAGTATTTCTTTTTTTCTAAAACCTAAAAATACTATCTAGCTTCATGTGTGGTCATAGAGGGAAGAGGAGTGTTACAGTAGTGCTCTGGGTTTAGGTGGAGTCTGAAGAGGTGAGTCTTCAGTCCATGGCGGAAGCTAGGGAGTGAGTCTGTAGTTCTAAGTGCGACAGGGAGTTTATTCCACAGTGTGGGGGCCAGGAGGGCAAATTGTCAAGGACAAGTGGATTTTTGTCCTAGGGATTTTAGCGAGGGTTCTGTCAGCATCCCTGTGTCGGCTGATCTGAGTGAACGGGTGGGGTTGTAGGGGTTGATCAGGTTTTATGTATTTTAAAATTGACGATAAATTAGTGTAGGCCGTAGGAGGGGCGCGGCTAGCTTGATTGTCAAGCTCCTAAACCAATAGCATGTATTGACCCATCCCCCGCTCTGTCCCAACCAATAGAATCCGGGTACCATTTCCATTTTCAGGACAGGATGTAGAAAGATGGGCAGCATTCACACGCTTGCTAAGCAGGCTTCATTTATGCTCTGTAGAAACCAATGGGTGACCGTTCACCCACCGTTCCCTTAGTCCATGTTTCTCTACAGTCTATGGAACACACACACACACACACACACACACACACACACACACACACGCACGCACATACACATCCCTGCTGATTGTGTGTGCCTGTGCATTTCCTGCACGCCTTTCCTCGGTTAGGTGTGTGTGTCGTCATACATCCCGAGTAAATATGTGTTTGTATGCATACGTGTTTCCTAGAGGTTGTGTGTGTGTGTGTGTGTGTGTGTGTGTGTGTGTGTGTGTGTGTGTGTGTGTGTGTGTGTGTGTGTGTGTGTGTGTTGCATCCCATCAGTCCATTGTTCTTTGACAGTGTGTATGGGAGCGGTTTCCTGTCTGAGAATGCAGACTCAATTTGCAGTACTTAAAGCACACACACACACTTGAGGTGAGCAGCAACATTGTACGAACAGATAGGCACGCAAGGAAGTTCTCTCACACACACGCGCGCACAAAAGCTGGTATGATAAAGCCAAACAGTTCATGATCTCATGGAGAACATATTGCTCTCTGGAAGGAAACTGGAATGGCCTTCAGACACACACACACACACACGCACACGCACACGCACACACACACACACAACAAAATGAATAAGACTACTATTTCTTTCACATGACCCGTCTCTTTTACAAACTGAACTGTGTGTGTGTGTGTGTGTGTGTGTGTGTGTGTGTGTGTGTGTGTGTGTGTGTGTGTGTGTGTGTGTGTGTGTGTGTGTGTGTGTGTGTGTGTGTGTGTGTGTGTGTGTGTGTGCGCGCGCGCGCCACAGTGAGACAATAGCTGCAGTGTTGAGTGACCTTCACCACAGACTCATCAGGACTGACTGAATGTTTACTGACTGACACAAATACCATTTAGGCATTTATTATCTCCCTCTCACACACACACACACACATATCAACAGGAACTTACGCAGTCAAAGATCACAGCGAAAAACACAAACAGCAGACAAACTACATGGCATACTAGGTCAAACATCAGTGCACATAGTAACTAGGTCAAACATCGACCCTAGCATCTGTCTAAAGTCTAAACCATGTTCCCCAACGGGCCTGGACTAGAGGGTAGCACGGGTCCGCGGGTAACCGAAGATCCCTGCCTCGAACCGAGAACCGAACCCAAAATATTGACTTGTCCCTCGGGTCGGATCAGTTCCAACTGCAGAAAATGTAATTCTTCCACCTAAGAAACATTGCTAGTCCGACCATTTCTCTCCCAGGCTGAGACTGAAATTGATTCATTGTTTTATCTCCAGCAGGCTTGATTACTGTGATGCTCTCCTGTCTGGCCAAAAAAAACAGCAATAGTCGGTTACAACTTGTCCAGACTCCAGAATGCAGCAGCACATGTATTGACAAAGACCAAACAGAAAGCACACATAACGCCTGTTTTAAAACCCCTGCATTGGGTTGCCTGTCAGTTTTTAATATATTTTAAGATCCTATCACTGGTTTTTAAGTCAGTAAATGGAAATGCACCGGCCTACCCATTTTTTGGACCCGTGCTAGCCTGGAGCCATTCTCATAGGTCAAAACAGATTAATAGTTTGTCTTACAACCACAAACATCAGATCTATAAAAACTAATTTATGGCTCGTGTGACCTCTGTGTTACAGCAAACGTCAGTTGGACTGTGATGTCAAAGCACCTGACATTAAGTAGAACTGTGATAGTCCACTATGACATTAACCTATTTAGGGTTAAGGCCGATTCTAAAAATACCTTCTAAATCCTTCTAAACTTCAAATACTTATTAAACATACAAAGATACATGTTGCTATACTTACATGCATAGCAACGACAATAAATGGTAAATGGTGCATTTATATAGCGCTTTTAATCCAAAGCGCTTTACATAGATTGTGCATTACATTCACCCATTCACACACACATTCATACACCGGTGGCGGAGGAAGCCATGCAAGGCACCAACCTACTCACCGGAGGCAATTAGGGGTTCAGAGTCTTGCCCAAGGACCCTTCGACATTAACTCAGGGGGAGCCCGGATTCGAACTGGGAACCCTTCGGGATTTATACCCTTCGTGCTCTAATACCAGTTTCTCTACCCCTGAGCTATGCCGCCCCACAATGATATGTGATATAACACTATGACATTCATTCAGTAGGACTGTGATATTACACTATCACATTCATTCAGTAGGACTGTGATATTACAGTATGACATTCAGTAGGACTGTGATATTACACTATGACATTCAGTAGGGCTGTGATATTACAGTATGACATTCAGTAGGACTGTGATATTACAGTATGACATTCAGCTGTGTCATGCTATAGCGTGACCATGACTCAGCCAACCAGCTGACCTGGGATCAGTGCTGCCACTGGGCATCTCTGCTGCTTCTAAACACTGTTCTGTCTAAACAAGACTGAATGTGAGAGTGTGTGCGTGTGCGTTCGCGAGCGCGTGTGCGTGCGTGCGTGTGTGTGTGTGTTTGTGTGCGTGGGAGCGAGACGGCTTCCCCATCCCGTGTTTTTCAGAGGAGCAAATGCCACCACTATACAGTAGAAAATTACACACACACACACACACACACACACACACACACACACACACACACAGTCCATAATATCAATCCAGGTCTTAATTCTTCACACCACCTCCCTGTCTGTCAATGAACTGTCCATAATGCATGTAATAAACAATAATGGATCTAGCGCTTTTCTAAGCCCAGTTGCAAACTCAACTCGCTTTACAATGGTCCATTCATTCATAAATTGGGAGGTGAAGCGGCAAACAGTCGACGCCAGCGTCCTCACTCCCACGTTCACACACACCAATGGTGGCAAGCTTGCACTCGACCAACTCCTTGTAGGCAATGTGGGGTTCAGTGTCTTGCCCAAGGACACTTTGACAGGGCCCACCTTAACGATCATCACCACGAAAGCGTGGGGTGGCTCAAAGTAGCTGACAGAGTACAGCATCTTGCAATGGGCCTGGTGTACAAGATACACTACACCTCCAAGATACCCATGTACCTGACAAACTACTTTCGAAAGGTCAAGGATGTCCACGATCACAACACCAGAGGCAGCTCCACTAATCATGTTCAACGAGATTTAACACTAAACAAGGCTCTAATTCGTTCTCCTGCTATACCATCAACATGTGGAACGCCCTTCCGTAAGCCTTAAAGGAGACCCAATCCCTAGCTTCCTTCAAAATCGGTATGAAAAGTCACCTTCAGGCGGCTGCTACTCGTGACTTGTAAATAGAATAAGGCCCCATGCTACCCCCCCCCCCCCCTTTTTGTCTGCTTTTGTAATTGATGTTATGCTTTTTCTGCTTTTGAAATTGATGTTATCCTAGGTAAAGTAAGGTACTGTGTTCTATCCGTCTGTCTTTTAATGTTATATGAGATACTTAAAGTGGTTCCTGTGTAAATAATCCGTAATGCTTTCTAGGCTTTCTCCTTTTAGTTGACCTTGTACCAGTGATTTGTGCTGTCATGAAACTATTGCAAACTGCTAATAAACTCTTCAATCAATCAATCAATCAAACATGTGGACAGGAGGAGTCGGGATTCGAACCACCGACCCAGGGATCCTTGGCCTGAGCCACAGCCTTCCTATGTGATCAGCCTCATGTGATCTAGTGTTCCATCATGAACCATCCACAGCTCCTCTGCTTTCTGTCCCCAGAACAACAACTAGATGTGGAGAAACAGCATATGTGTCGGGCGGAAACCCCATATCTCCATATTCTTAACGTTCTTGTCTTGATGGTCTTGAACGCCCTACCCGATCATACTGGACTACATCGTCACACAAAATCATCAACAGCAGCAGGTCTATGAGCTCAAGCTTGTCCATTTGCTACCTTTTCCACAGTTTTGGACATAATGAGGTTTCCACCCGACAGAAGATGCAGTGTTTATGTTCCACACATCTGGAACAAACTCTATGGTCTGACGTGACTCTTAGTTTGTTTAAAACACAGCTGCTGCCTTTTTTATTTATTCTTCTATTATTATTTCTCCTGCACTGAAATTGTATTATTTAATTTTTGTTTTATTTCAACTTATTGTATTTTACTTGGATTTGAATGTATAATATAGTGTTTCTCGATGTTTCAAGTAGAGCACTACACTAGTAATTGCTTTGCTGTTGAATGGTGCAATAGCAAATAAACAGGCCTTGGCAGAATGACTGTCAACAGCTCTCTCTAGTTTGTAGGAGAGCAAATATCTGCTGCTCAGCAGACAAGACACTTGGTCGGCCTGTTGGCCAGTGAAGGTATTGCGTCTATGAGCAGTACTACTTAAACAACTTAACATTTGGCACTACTTAGGTGTCCTACTAACTGACTCCAGGGCAGTGTTGATATTGACAGCAAAGTTCGATTACGTTTTAGTCATAGTCATTTGAAGGATGCCAAACAAAAACAAGTTTTACTCTGTACCTAACAATAAAGTACAACCTTGAACTTGAATACAATTTCATTGACGTTTTCATCATCTGAAATCTGATGGCATCGCAAAGACTTGTAATGCCTGATTTTACACTTGGTTGCATGCTGAAAATAGTAGGTCTACAAGTTCACAACATGCCGTGTTGTGAGCTTGTAGATCTGCTATTTTCACAGTAAAACACCCTAGTGCAACCAAACATAAAATTACTTGTCTTCTAGTTCTGCTGGATCTCTTCTCTACTAGTCCCTCCCTATCATTTCTCCTTATATAAATATAAAATGCAGCTTTAAGCAGAAAAGAGACAATGAGACAGAGTGACAGAGCGGTGAATGTCACACAATGCTAAGCAGCATGTCTGTGGAATAGTTGTGATTCAATAAACGACTGAGGACGGAAATGAGCTAACTGTGTTAGCCGCTAAGCTAGCTGTCGCAATGCAGGAGACAGCCAGGAGAGGGGACACACGCGCACACGCACGAACACACACACACACACACACACACACACACACACACACACACACACACACACACACACACACACACACACACACACACACACACACACACACACACACACACACACACACACACACACACACACACACACACACACACACACACACACACACAGCTAAGCAAAATTCAATGTCAGAGCATACTTCAATTACCACTTGGGTTACAAATACTGCTGAACACACAGTACAGATAGATTGCAGGTGTGTGTGTGTGTGTGTGTGTGTGTTTGAGAGAGAGGGAGAGATGAAGGGAGAGAGGGAGAGAGAGGGGTGAGGGAGGGACAGAGATGGAGACAGAGAGAGAGATTCCATTGTAAGTGGGGCGAGGCTGTGAGGTATTGAAGATAATGGTTCAATGGCAACACACACACACACACACACACACACACACACACACACACACACACACACACACACACACACACACACACACACACACACACACACACACACACACACACACACACACACACACACACACACACACACACACACACACAGTAAACAATGACCTTGATCTGTGCATGGCGCACACACGTACACACAATTGTGCATACAGACAAAAACAAACGGCATTATACGCATGCACACACAGACAAACACTTCCCGTCAAACACATCCGCAGGCGCACCCCACACACACTAACACACGCACACACACACACAACAAGGGTGTAGTCTCAGTCTATAAAACAACTATACCATAATATGACAAAAACAGCTGTTTAACTAGGGACACAAGTAAGTGCGTGCACACACACACACACACACACACACACACACAGGAGTTGAGGCTTAAATGACAAGAATTCATTCTAGCACGATTAGCATCAGACACACACAAATGTGTTGACAACTTGGTGCTATTCTGAATGACACAATAGACAATCTTCAGCCACACACACACACAAAGACAAATTGATGCACACATGCGTGTGCGCACGCACACACACGCACACACACGCACAGAGTTTGGAGTGAGTTATCTCAGCTGTGGAGAGCAGTGTTGACCACAGACTCACCCTACATACTGTAGGCCTACATCACTGCAACTCATTTCAAGATTCATTTATTTATTCATTTTACTAAATATCAGCCAAAACATCAGTAATGGGTGGTCTAGGGCAGGGATACTCAAACTTCTGAACCGGTGGGCCACATTACAAAAATTACAAGGGGCCGCGGGCCGGTAAAATCTCGCTCTTTCGAACGACCATCATTTCAACCGGAGGGTTAGCGACTCACCCCACGGCCACGGAGGTTAAGGTTAGGATAAAGGTTAGAGTTGGGAGTCGAAAAGATGATGTGTAGAAACAGCGAAGCTATCCCCCGCGGGCCAGTTGATAAAATGACATTACTTGATAACTTTTTGCTTTATTCCCACATAACTCAAGACAATTTCAATGTGCATTATTTTATGGCTTGGAATTCCATTTATATTCTGTCAACCAACATTTGTAATCAAAGTAATTTGCTACATGTTCTCTCTTTTTAATAATTCTGTGAAATTAGCATATTCCACAAAAACACCAAAATAAATGAATGTACGTTTGTCTGCTATTTGTCTGGGTTGATATCTGTCTGCCTGTTATCGAGCTGGATAACATTAAAGATAGCTGAGCATATCTCTCTTTCAATTGCTTCACAATGCTATTTATGACTTTGCCACATTCAACACAAATGGCTTTTTACAGAAAATAAACTTGATTTTGATAGTTGAAATTGATAGTTAAGGAAAATAAAATAAAATCAAACAATCTACTTAAAATAGATTACCCAGACTGTTTAGCTACCAAATGGCTAATGATGCAGTTGTTAAGTAGAGCTACAGTACGTCTCTTCATTTGCATTAGGCCTACTATAAAATTTTTGGTATGCTAATAAGTTGGGCAGAGGCAGAGCCACTGGTAAAAAAAAAGAGAGAGAAAAAAAACTGCGAAAATCGGCGATTTCTATGGCCGTTTTCAAGATGTTTTGTCCATTATCTCTGGAACGCAAGGTCCAATCTGCTCAGTTTAAAACTTGTTGGATGCGCAACTTTGAGGACATTAAGCTGGTGGGCCAGTCAAAATGGTGCCGCGGGCCTGAAGTGGCCCGCGGGCCGGAGTTTGAGTATCACTGGTCTAGGGGCTCTCTAAAATCCTCTCTCTCTCCATAATCCATGAATGATTTTCCGGTGCCTGCGTCCCTTTTGGCACGAGTGTCGGACGCAGACATTGCGATTAAACGCGGTGTTAAGAGTTGTCAAAATACAATTCTGTTGATTGGTTATTGTGAAAAAAATACCAGTGAAACATATCAAAAATAACTTTAGTTTAATTGACATTAACACATTCATGTATATTTATATTTGATCAAATCCAGCTGTTGAGTGCCGAGGGCGTATACGTATACACGTTCTGAGTTTTTTCAGTGGAGAGCGATAAGACAGTGCTCTCCCACAGCCAGGAGAGATGCGAAGACTCAAATTCCCATGATCCATCTGTAGATGACTTCATCCGGAAAACCCCGTTTCCACCCGAGGCAATGTTATGAAATTTAGATTTGTGATTCTACTAAAGAATGGATCATTTCTCTCGATTTGGGTTCTGCACCCAGTGCCGTGCACAAAATTCGGCGCCACTGGCTTCATGCATATCTTGAGTCTGTGAGGTCAGATGTAAAGATATTGGCCAGCTCCATATATGGAGATGCCTTGGCCATATATGGAGTGTGACATGAGACATCCGTGAGGTCAGATGTAGAGGTATGGGCCAACTCCATATATGGAGATGTCTTGGCCATATATGAAGTGTGACATGAGGCGTGACACACAAACGGACGGACGGACGGACGGACTGACGGACATGATCTGCAGGTTTTCATACTAAGTGCGACCTACGGTAGGGCTGTCACAATTATTACATAATCGTCTAATTGTGATTTTTGGACATAATCGTGATTATTTTTCATAATCGTCATAATCGTTTCCATGTTGAAAAATGTTCATATACATCTACAAGCTCACAACGCGTCGCATCGCGACACGTTGTGAGCTTGTAGATCGGCTATTTCCACTACCAATGTTCTTTTTCAAGTGTAAAGTTGTCAAATATGTCAGTCATTTCTTTGTATATTTAGGTTGTGTGTCATATCTACCATGTGCAACTTCAAAGCCTAAAAGCCAAACAGAAATGTAATTATCAACGACAAAAACACAATTAAATCGTTAATCGCCAATTATTTGAGTGACAATTAATCGTCATGCAAAAATGTCATATCGTGACAGCCCTAACCTACGGTGGCAAATACCTGGCAGTGAATGTGTTAAGTACTACAGTAAATCTTGATTTTTTTTCCTTTCTTTCTTGGTGGTTACTCTGAATGGAGAGAGAGAGAGAGGAGGAAAAGAAAAGGAGATAAGAAACGGATACATTACAGGAAACAAGGGATGAATGGGGAGGAGCGGGACAAGGAAAGAGAGATAGAATGCCTGAGTTACCGACGCACAACCAAGAAGCAGAGAGGAGGAGGAAAACATAGAAAGAAGAGAAAGGAGTAGAATAAAAGAGAATGAAGAAGAAGGGATTAACCATTTTTTCTGAAAAAAACTCAAATATTATTCAAAAAATTATAAAAACAAATATGTTGCTACATACTGTACTGTACTACACTAAAATGTGTTCCTGGCCTGAATGGGTTAAACACTTAAACCCCAGCATCCGTTTTATGATGGCAGAGGAAACCATGCAAGGCACCAACCTGCTCACCGGGAGCAACTATAGGGGTCTTGCTCAAGGACTCTTCCACACTAACTCTGGGGGAGCCCGGGATCGAACTGGGAACCCTTGGGGAACCCTCCGTGTTCTAATGACGGTTTCTCTACCCCTGAGCCACTGCCGCCCCACAGTGAGAGCTTTCCCCACAATAACAGAAAATACACAAGTATAGACTAGAGCCCTGAGGAACTCCACTCCACCACAATAGGGTTTAAGTGGTTAAGGGGAGAAGGAAAGAGAGACAGTTGAACTACAGCAGTGGTTCTCAACCTGTGTCTCGGAACGCAGGGGGATTTTGGGGGGGTCCCCAGATGATTAACTTAATGTGCAACATTGTTTTCTCACTCAACAGTAAACAAACCAACATAAAGTTTAAGTGTTTAAATGGTATCTTCACATTTCTAAAGTGACAATTGTATGTCCTTTTTAATACCTTTAAAAGGGCAAATTAAACATTGGACAAATTGTCAAATATTAGAGGCAGAAATTGTAATTTACACAATAGAACCGTGTTAAACAAAATGTAATGCCTCTACTCTTAGTGCTCGTCAGGGTGGGGTCCCAGTTAAAATGATTATTATTTTGGGGGTCATAGCCTGAAAAGGTTGAGAACCACTGAACTACAGAATGAAGGAAAGAGAGACAGCTGAACTACAGAATGGAGGGAGGAAGACAGAGAGTGAATCCAGCTGATGTCACACTGACCGCCGTGTTACCTCGCCGTGGCAACCCCGGACTGACATCAGCCCAGCAACCACAACATGTCCTAGCAACAACACAGCACCTGGGAGCTACTTCTGTTAGCCTGACGCTAAGCTAGCGCTCTGCTGGCGGATTCTACATGATGGACCCAGAAAATACTGGAGGAAGAAAAGGATCATGAGCAGAACCTGTGTTATTAATGTTCATGTTCTACATCAATGTATTCAACAGGGGTTCCGGGACCCCTAGGGGGTCCTCAGAGTTACTACAGGGGGTCCTCCAAATCTTTGTGCGCTAGAAACCCTTTTCTCCTTTTTTATATTAACACATCTGGTGCCAACCCCGAGTTTCCCGAGTTTGAAAAGGTACCACCCCTGTGCCAACCCCGAGTTTCCAGAGTTTGGGCCGTTTTTGAAGAAAAACATTTTTTTTTCAAAAAAACTTTTTTTCAAAAAACTTTTTTGGACCTCCAGAAATGTATTAGGCATGATCGCGATCGCGAAATTGCATGTTTAACCCCCATACCAACCCATTCTTTCAAACATGGCAGCCATGTTTGTTTACATCTGAAGAAAACATAATGGCTAATAAATCATGAATGCCTGAACGGATTTCCAAGCGGACTTTTTTGTTTGAAAGCTGTGAACACAGTGTGCACACATGTGGTGCATCATCTAGGCATGGGCGTGCACAATCCGTGCACTATAAATTACATGGAAGTCTATGGAGACCATGGCATCGCGGGACACTGAAGAGAAAAAATCATTGCAACATAAGTGTTAACCAATTGAACCCTATAGCGTCCATATTCGGCAAACTTTAGCAAACAAAATAGCAGATCTACAAGCTCACAACGCCTCGCGCTGCGAGGCACTGTGAGCTTATAGA
>NC_137833.1:10431657-10441657 GCF_963921795.1 Nannobrachium achirus | reverse complement strand
GTGTGTGTGTGTGTGTGTGTGTGTGTGTGTGTGTAAACCCTGAAGACAGAGAGACAGACAGTAGGAGAGCTGAGAGACAGACAGTGTAGGAGTGGTATGGACTTTGTCCAGGTGCATGCTAGCATCGTTTGGTTACCATGGTAACCATGACAGGTGGTGTGTGCCGTGTGTACAGTGGGTGGGGCTCTGGCGACGGTGACAACTTTTATCAGCAAGACTTTGTTTAACCAAGTTCATTCACACCGTCACCAGGGATGGAGCAGAAAACCTGAGCCTGTTACAAACTACATAACATTTATTGAGACCCGGTATCAATAAGCTTTAGAACAGGGATCTTCAACAGGGGGTCCGGGACCCCTTTTTCTCCTTTTTTATATGTAAGCACTTGAACCCTAGTGCCCATATCCTGAGAACTTTAGCCAAAAATAGCAGATCTACGAGCTTGTAGATCAGCTATTTTCGGCAAAGAGTTTTGGTGTAGCGGGGAAAAAGAGCTGACAAAGTACAGAGTGAAAGGTCATGTTTAAGTATTGACGGTTCAAGTGGTTAAATATCTGAAAACAAAAATTGACACGAATCCAAAATACACTGATGATTGTGCTGTCAAACGATGAAACTATATGGAATCTATGAACAGGTTGTGGGGGGTCCCTGCTTCATCTCTCTCTCAACTAAGGGGTCTTTGGCCTGAAAACGTTGAAGACCCCTGCTTTAGAATGTCTGCCCCGGCCCCTGAGACTGGGAGGTCGGGTTCGATCCCCGGCCGAGTCATACCAAACAAAAAATGGGACCCAGTTGTCTCCCTGCTTGGCACTCAGCATCAAGGGTTGGATCGGGGTGAGTTCCTGCGACATACCAGAGTCATGTCCAGGGGGTGTACTTGTACATCAAGCTGCCTCACGCTACAGAAACAGGAGATAAGCTCCTGCCCTATGGGCCTCATGGCTCGGCAAGGCTTACTTTACTTATCAATAAGCTTTGGGCTTGTCAAGCCCGTTATTGAGCACTTCATGTTTAAACAATCAAGACAAGAGGCGATCAAGAAATAATTACAATCACCCACACTGGCACAAACATGTCTGTCTAAAAGTGTATTGATAGCTGCCAACCAGCGCCATCCATAGTTTGACGTAGCACAACGATAGCAACGATTATGTTCAAGGTTTCAAGGTTGTCTTGTTTATACTAGTTCACATAAAAAGTTAAATTGTGCCTCACAAATCCACAGTGAAATTGTCAGTTAATAATCGGTTAATATTTAACTGTTAAAAAAAACCCAATACAAAATCTACAATAGTACTAATTGCTAATCCCTGCTATTCAAACGCCTGGCTGTCTGCCCAACTATGACTAAGGGTGAAAACACACACACACACACACACACACACACACACACACACACACACACACACACACACACACACACACACACACACACACACACACACACACACACACACACACACACACACACACACACACACACACACGTTACATTTCTATGGAGGCAAGTTATCAACTACCCTTCACCTTGGTAGAGTACACATAAAAACACACATTATGATATCGAACATATCACTACGCCCAGGCCACACTTACACTGTTGCTGTCTGGCAGAAACCTCTTATCTCCATATTCTATTATTTTTTTTTCATAAATGAACGCTTTGCTTGATCACACTACTACAGCCTCACACAAAAGCATCAAAAGTTGCAGATCCGCAAGCTCGAAATGCGGCGCAAAGCAATGATTTTTGGACAGTTTTGGACATATGAGGTTTCCACCTGACAAGAGATGATATACGTACATGTTAAGAGTCATTACAAACCAACAACTACTGTAGATAAGAGATAAGACACACACACGCACACACACAGCTAAACCAAAACATCCACCACATTAACCTTATAGTGTCCATAACTCTACTGAAGCCTGTAGATCTGCTATTTTCGGGGGAGATATTTAGTCATAAAGGTAATATATAAATAGAGGGTGGACGGCCCCGCCCCCAGCTATTCATTTCAATGCAAGTTTCTCAGTGGCGTTTGAAGCACCTGGAAGTAGCTGAATCCAGGTGCTTTGTGGGGGAATCCAGGTGCATTGTGGGTAAATTGTGTGCAGATATGTTTTACGTCGACGAACGTCTTACGTCATGAACGTCTTACGTCACGGACGTCAAACGACGTCCATTGAACCCCATGGCCAGACCCCAGCGGCGCTTCACGCCACATGCAGTTCCAGCTTTGGCCAGTAGGCTAAAGGCTGCTTCAACGTTTAACGTGGGTCTGGGGGGCTTGCATTTAGTGTAGGGCAAAAACAGGAGAGGGCCGAGGACAGAGCAGTGGGGGACTCCACTCACTAGCCACATGCGAACACACTTTTAATTCAATACTTCACTTTAGCATCAGTGTGTGTGTGTGTGTGTGTGTGTGTGTGTGTGTGTGTGTGTGTGTGTGTGTGTGTGTGTGTGTGTGTGTGTGTGTGTGTGTGTGTGTGTGTGTGTGTGTGTGTGTGTGTGTGCGCGTGCGTGTGCACGTGGATTGATAAAGCGCGTGATTCCTAAAACCACCAGGATTAAGTTAAGACCCGCCTCCTCTTGATAATCTTAAGTATGAAAGTGCCCATGAACGTTAGTGCTGCTCGCTCAAGTGCAAAGTACCTACTACCTACTGATCCATTACAATAATACACGCAGCATAATAGGCCCAAAGCCATATCCAAACCATAACAATTTAACTGGTAATCAGTAAGTTTTTATTTTGAGCACAGTAGTGACAAATTAATAGCTTTCTCAGTACGTTTTTCTCTTTAGCAAAGTTACAAAGTTTTCCCTTTATTAAGCACAGTCGGTTTAATTTTTTTTTAGCACAGTTTATTTTGAGCACTGTAGTGAGAAATGAATAGCTGTGCATTGTGCAAATGCAGGCTTTTCTCAAGTACAAGTCTTCATGCCTCTGACTTTATCCACCCTCCATGTGTCAGGCAGGGATTTCAGCCACTCCTGGAAGTCCTCACGTTTCCGCGAGGCGGGTCTTAACTCAATCCTGGTGGGTTTAGGAATCACGCTGATAAAGCATCTCTCTTTCTCATTCCAAACATCCTTTCATCAAACAGACCAATGAGCTTCAAGGACCTGTCTGCCACTTCCTGGTACAGCCCCCCCCCCCTCCCGCCTCCCGCCAACGGAGTGAAAAATGATTCCATTATCTCCAATCAAACACAGTTCAGCCCAGTGTGTATATTCTGCACACAATGACCATTGTCAGGGTTTGTTTTATGCTCCTGAGTGCTGCAGGTGGGTGGGGTCTAGCACAGAATGACCGGCAGGAAGATGAGACAGAAACCCGACGCCACCCACCTGGCACCACATGGAGATGAAATCAAACACCATAACAAGTGTTAAGTGTGTTAGTATTACATCATCATCATCATCATCACCACCACTAACTTCTAGATGCCAGCCGTCTAGATTGGAACACGGTTTCCCAAGCAATGGTTTGGGACCCATTCTCGAGTCACACTCAAACTTGTATGAGTCAAAGCAGTGTTTTACATTTCAAGGTCTCCCCTTAACGATTCAAAGCAGTGTTTTACATTTCAAGGTCTCCCCTTAACTCTGACAGTGTACAAATGGAACCAAACGGACCTGTTAGGGTCCATTTGGTTCCATTTGTACACTTTTAGAGTTACAGACTTGTATGGGCCAATTTAGACCCCCACAAAGGAACCCACTTTGGGAACCACTGAGTTAAAGCACAACTACAAGATTGTAATTAGAGAAAACGTTTTCATTTACTGCTTTCTATTGTTTTAGCGACTTTGATTTCAGTGGGTGGGGGCGTGCGTACAAGTGGCTAAATATGTCTTTCTAAACAATAAGCCGACGATGTCTTTATTACTACTTACAGTAACACTACTAGCCCCCCTAAATCACATCTGCCCATGAGAAATTGAGGTGCATCTTGGGAATGGGCTTATTGTGTCTTAAAAAAAAACATATTTAGCTACTTGTACACATGCCTCCACCCACTGAAATCGAAATCATTAAAAGCACTAAAACGATAGAACGCAGTAAATGAACACAATTTTACACTCTTTTCTCTAATTACCCTTGTCATCAAAAAACAAAGTTGTCATTAAAGATTATATACCCTTTTTTTCGACATTTAAAAGAAAATGGGACCGGACCCCCACTTTGAGAACCACTGGTTTAGAATCACCGCGTTAAAGGAGTAGTTCACCCCCAAAATGATTTTTTTTCTATTGATTACTCATGCCATGGAGAGTAGAGTTCAATAATATTTTTTGGTTTTTGTCACATTCCTAAGACAAAAATTTGATTTGAGTAAATTTACCCCCATTGATTCCGGATGGTGACCCGTTTCGAAACGGGTCACCATCCGAAATGAATGGGGGTAAATTTATTGTTATCACATTTATGTCTTAGGAATGTGACAAAAAACTAAAAATATTATTGAACTCTACTCTCCATGGCATGAGTAATCAATAGAAAAAAAGTCATTTTGGGGGTGAACTACTCCTTTAAGGGACTGAGCAGCGTGCTGATTCGTCACCCAAACGATGACAGAAAGGTGACAGCACCGACCGACCACCTGACACCAGTCACATGCTGTAATTCATTCTGAATGACGGGCAGAAGACAGGAATGTGTGGAATTGTGTGTGTGTCTGTTAATGAAACGGCATGCTAGTGCCAACAACACGCTCATACATCTCACACAATGCGCATAAATCAAATAAAGTCCGCTGTATCCATTACCATGACAGCTTAGCAAGAACCGGGCTACACTGTACTGTGAGTGCACGACTGCACGTGTGTGCGCGTGCGTGCAGGTGCGTGTGTGCGTGCACGGGCGTGTGTGTTTAGGAGAAAGGCTGTTTGCTCAGGTCGCATTAACACCAATGTGAGCTTCTGAAGCCTGTGCGTGTATGTGTGTGACTGTGTGTGTGTGTGCACGCCAGAGTGCGTGGGATGGGCATCTTCTTGTAAACGTGTACACTGTGGAATGTGGGTGGTTATTGGCGGTTAACCGTAGCAGAACGTCATATTTATAGACGTAACAGCGCAGTGCAGGAACTATGCATCACCAGTCTCACACATGCAGCTGCCTTGCATGTTGTACAACCAACTGACGCCAATGTGCTGTGCAGACACAGGGCCTAGCCTACCATTTAGAACAATCATGATTTCATTTAATTCATGAACATTTTACATTTTGTGTGGGGGGGGGATATATATTTTTTTACATTTTGAAATAACTGAAAACGAAACGTAGGAAACACAAAATAAAGGGATATTTATGTGTGAACCATAATAATGTGTCTGTGGCCCACAAACCGTGTGGTAAACCGTGGGCTATATAGCCTACACATTGTGAACAGCGTTCACAGGGAGTTAGTCATCAGTCATCTGGCTTGTTTTCGAACGCTGCGCTGTTTGCCTTAACACTTGGGGAGCCAAACTCGTTCAGGGACGAGTTATGGCCACTAGGTGTCCCCCTGCCACAGGAAGTTATCTCGTTCACACACGAGGCAACAAACAGTTAACTTTTTGAGACTGCAGCTGCCCTTTGCATGACCTGAGTCCATTACGTCACCCAGTCAGTGCAGGCAGCCCCTCTAGGGAAGACATCACGGAAGGATTAACATTGCTTTAGATTCTACTTTGAAACATAAGAACGGCTTTATCTAAGAATGAAGTGAAAACAGCCCCATGGAAGCAGAGAGCTGATTGTTTTCACGGCGACACTTTACCGCGATTTTACCGTGATTTTTGGATTTTAGTTTCGCGAGCGTTTGTAAACAAATGGATTATCCTCCTCAATCTTCTCTGGACACGCACGTGCACACGCACAAAGCTTGCGAGGCACGTCAAAACAAAGCGTAAGTCAATGGTGGCAGCAGCAACAGCTATAAATGTTATAAACCTTAGCAGCCCATGTGTTAATGAGGACTACCTTCTTATGTGGACCTGCCGTTGTGCTGCTACTCGTTTTGCGCCTCATGTCCAACCTCATGTACTTTAATCCATGCCTGCTGCTATGTGGACCCAATGATATGCTGCCGTTATGTCTAACATCACATACCTGCTGCTAATTATGCTGTAACAATAAACTGATTGTGATTCTGTGTTGTTTCCTCATCAGCTATGATTTCAGAGCAAAGCCTTTTGCTTATCATAAGAGAATCAACAACCTGGCATTCCGGTCAATTTAGGTTGTAATATTATACGTACAGTACAATAAGAAAAAATGCAAAAGTACCAGCTCAACTGGGCATGTCATAATAGTCAACAATGTTTTCTACTTCCATCTATTTTCGGACAAGAAATGTGGCGTCGAGGGAAAAAAAGGAAGAGGTTTAAAGGGGAAGACCACCCATTTTGAATATTGAACTGTCATTAATATACCTTAGAGGAGTTGTGTGGAAATTTTAAAAAAAGTTCCCCATCTTCTGTGTTGCCTAGAACTGGAGGATTGATTTTGGGGTTTGTATTGTAAATTACAACTTGATGACATCACACATTGTACTTTACAATACAAACCCCAAAATCAATCCTTCAGTTCTCGGCAACACAGAAGAGGGGGAACTTTTTTATTATTTCCACACAACTCCTCTAAGGTATATTAATGACATAGTTCAATATTCAAAATGGGTGGTCTTCCCCTTTAAGTGGTTGATGTGTTGAATCCAGTGTGAGAACTGATGGCAGTCTCTTTGAAAGACATAGTCATCTAGCACCGCTGGAGCGGCACAAGACCTTGGTGACATAATTATGTCAGATGCAACGTGTCATTTTGGAGTCACTGCGGTCGCACCTTCACACGGCCGTGTTGCTT
Source organism: Nannobrachium achirus (assembly GCF_963921795.1). Taxonomy (NCBI): domain Eukaryota; kingdom Metazoa; phylum Chordata; class Actinopteri; order Myctophiformes; family Myctophidae; genus Nannobrachium; species Nannobrachium achirus. Next base: position 10,434,798 of record NC_137833.1, on the reverse strand, counting down.
GCCAAAAATAATGTGTCTTGAAGTGTTCAAGTCTTCAAGCTCGCGTTAGCATAATGTCATTATTTCTCTTCATCAATCAAGCAAGTCCTTCTCGATAAAACTGTTGTTACATTTTGTATTAAATGTATTAAGTGGACGTGCAATATGCATGATAGTCAAGCTGGTCATTGTTGAGCAAGGAGAGCACAAGGCAATACATAAAATGCATAGAAATGGTAATCTACCTATCGTTAGTCTAACAGTAGAATAACCACACAAAGAATCAATAATCAGTACATCCTATAGTGTGAAACTATACACACTATAGGATGCCAGGTCAACAGTGGCATGGCATCAGTCCACATAACATACCATCTAAAAACTTCATTCAAGTCTTTGCATAAGCCTTTAAGGTCACAGTAAGTGCTATGGGCTATGGTAGAGTCTGAAGAGGTGAGTCTTCAGGCTATAGCAGAAGAGTAGGAGTGAGTCTGCAGCACTAACTGCCATGGGGAGGTATTTCCAGTTTGGGAGCCAGAAGCTTCACTGAAGCATCATGTTTATGATGTAATAAACCGTTACTGTTCCGTTTCTCCATTAAAAAATATATCAACTGGACACCTGGAGTGTCTCCTCACACACACACGCACGCACTTTTTTTGTTTGAAAGCTATGAAAAGCATGCACATGCATAGTGCATGATCTGTGCACGAATGTGTGCACCAGCGTGCACACTATTTTTTTAACCCTTTGTTGGCGAACCGGCAATATAAGAGGTCCCACTCTAAATATGGCACTGAAGAAGTTAAAAGAATACATCAAAACAAACACTCTCTCCAGACACCACCTGTAGGATAACCTTCTCTCTCTCTCTCTCTCTCTCTCTCTCTCTCTCTCTCTCTCTCTCTCTCTCTCTCTCTCTCTCTCTCTCTCTCTCTCTCTCTCTCTCTCTCTCTCTCTCTCTCTCTCTCTCTCTCTCTCTCTCTCTCTCTCTCTCTCTCTCTCTCTCAAATTAATAAAACATGCTTAAATGGCGTGACAATCATTCTCATACAGCCAAGGAATTAATAAGCTACTGTATGATACAAAGAGAATACAGGAAAACGTGGATAGGATATTATGCATAGTTGCACATACTATCAGTTCTTGATACAAGTGGAGCTGCTGGACCTTGACTAAAAGGACACGTTGTCCACACACTTTAAACGTCGTCTTGTCCACAGCTTTGTTAAACAAACACACATTATGCTAATGAACTGTGTGTGCAGCGATAAGAGTCATTTTGTGGTATGCAGGCTGCTACGGTGCTACACACTTTGTTGACAACCTTGAACAAATGTGGCTTCCTCCTCGAGTGAGTGGTAGGGCATTTCCTCAATCAAAACATAGCTGTATTTTTGTTAGTTTTGTGAATTTGAGGATATCGTCTGGCCAGGTTTTGAGCTTGCAGAACTGCTACTTTTGATGCTTTTGTGCGACGCTGTACGATCAATAGGATCTTGATGTATGAAAAAACACAAAAACTTAGCAGCAAAAATAAGCAGCAAGGATATCGTCACTGTCTGGTGAAAACCTTGTCCAAAACTGTTCGTTTTGCATTTTTCATTTTAAAAATGATTCAAAATAGTGAAAACAGCCGATCTACAAGCACACAACGCCTCGTGGTGCGAGGGCGTTGTGTGCTTGTAGATCTGCTGTTTTCACTACTTTTGTGCGACGGCATTGTACAATGAAGCAGGGCTTTACTTTGCGAAAGAACGTACACATTTGAAACTTGGTTTTCCACCCGTCAACGACGATATGCTTTTCAAATAGCTTCACATGAGTCTCTTCTCTGGGAAGCCATGTTTGTCTGTGTCAGACCCTATCTCTCTCTCTACAACGGTCAAGTAATCAATTATGATAAAACAATGGAACAATAAAAGCGATATTAATTGTCGTTCAAATCTCCCTGTGTCATGGTCATAAACCTCCTCCTCCCTTCCGTCACCAAAACAAACAATGGTTCCATTTAATTAAGCCATTTATTACAAATTAAAATACGTTATGTGCAATATCTATATTTTCTTTTATGCGTGTATGATCAATGATCATTGGCTGCTTCCCTTTAAAGGGATCATAAATCATGTGTTCATTGGTCGATAAAGAACCAGGCCCCTCCTCCTCCTCCTCCGAGACTGAAATAAAATACAAAACGGTTACCGCGTCAACGCACACACACGCGCGCGCACACACACAGACAGGCTGGGGAACCCCTCCCCTCTCTCTCTCTCTCTCTCTCTGTCTGTCTCCATCCCACTCCCCTCTCTCGTTCGCTCTCCCTCCCTCCCTCTATCTCTCTCATTTCATTGTTGTCCTGGATTAGCCAATCAGAGACTGGGATGGTGTTTGGGAGACCCCAACAGAGAGAGAGGTAGAGTGTGTGTGCGTGTGCGTGCGTGCGTGCGTGCGTGCGTGCGTGTGTGTGCGTGTAGAAGGGAGGAGTCAGTCTAGAAACAAACACATTTATCATCTCGCTCCCTCTCTCTCTCTAAGACATGTTCATCCCTCCTTTATCGTTCCTCCTCCTCCTCCTCTCCTGATGCTCCTCATCTATCTTTCATGAGCTGCTGGAGAGTGTCTGTCATCGTCATGATCCCCCCCCCCCCTCCCCCCTCTCTCTCTCTCGCTCCCTAAATTGAAGGAGTGCTCGTTAAGCTGATAGAGAGATGAGCTGGGGTGAGGTGTCTCCGAGACAAACCTATGACAAAAAGCGTGTGTGTGTGCCAGTTTGCAATAAACCGGTGCGTAATTTAGAGAACATTTAACTGAACTGAACTCGTAAACGACAGAGAGGGAGAATGTGTCCAAAGTACAACAATAGAGATGTGTTTCCTCATGATAGAAATGCCTGCCAACAAGGGAAACATTAGCCCTTCCCTTCACTTTTCGGGGTTTGATCCGGTCGGGAGCGGAAACCACTTTACGTCATGTTGTAGTCCTAGACGGACTACACTTTGGTCGCAACTATCAAACCGGATTCAGTTTTAACCCAAAATATTCCCCTGCACTCAAGGACATACTTTTAGGGCCTACATAATAAACATCTTGATGCGGAGTAGTTTTGCTTTTGGAAAATGTGTTTGATATATGCATCTTTTAGTCCAACTCGTAGCGACTGGC
>NC_137833.1:10396657-10426657 GCF_963921795.1 Nannobrachium achirus | reverse complement strand
TACACATCACTGGCCAGATGGCCATTAGGGCGAGGTCGCATGTCGCCCTGCAGGCGTCTCACTAGTATTAACATACTCTACCATACAGATTGGGATTGGGGGCCCCTATCTGTATGGGGGACCCCCCTGGGGTCCCGACCCACAGGCTGATGTAGAAAATAAATAAACTGAGTTACTTCTGTGGCCTGCTGGGAGCAGGCATTAGAAATGTGTTGCTCATCGGTCCTGTGGCCACACACACACACACACACACACACACACACACACACACACACACACACACACACACACACACACACACACACACACACACACACACACACACACACACACACACACACACACACACACACACACACACACACACACACACACACACACATCATAGATGACTAGCCTCTTACAAAAACGTTTCAGGATGATGGCATCTTTAGGAATGTCAGCTAGCTTCAGTACAACAGGATGTCCTGCACGGTCGTTATGACCAGTTGGTCACCTTGGAGCATTTAGTTGATGTTAAATCATCTCCATTTAGGAACTAAAGCTCCTTCCAGTGTTTAGCTCACATCAACCTCGATCTCAGCCCATAGCCGCATATGAAAAAAGTAAATACTAAGAACATTTAATAATAAGTAATGGAAGCGCCAAAGGAAAGACCGTCATCTTATGTCCTAAAGTAAGAAGCCGTTACCTACAGGGTAGGTCTTTCTCAAAACAAATCAAAAACTACACCTTCTATCGCAGCGTTAACCGCCATATTTAAATGAAAATGTTTTGACATTTTCCAGGAAACTAAAGAACATTTTGGGAAAAGTTCAGAAAACTCTTGACGATGTTAAAAGAAATACACATCTTCATCATCACGATGTGGTTTAACAATGTCTCGCTGTAAAGGCCACTATATGAAGGTAAAACAAAACAAGAACTCTCCAAGAATGCAACCATCAAACCGGCCCGTAGCTCGCAAAATAAACAAACTGAAGTCAAACAAACAAGAGACTGAAGTCGGGTTCCTCTGTGTCCCGTCTATCTATCTGTATGTTTGTATCTTTCTGTCCTGTCCGGTCTTACCTTGCAGCTGTTTGAACCTCCCCTCCAGCATGTTGTAGTTGAACGCCGGCCCGGGTCCGGGACTGGCCCCGCGCCGCTCCGGGCTGGGGCGCCGCTCCGGGCTGGGGCCTCGCCTCTCGGGGCTGTGGTGGGACGGGGAGAGCCGCCCCGGGTAGTCGGACGAGGACAGGGGACCGGGCGACAGGGGCCCCGGGAGGCCCGGAGCGGTGGCGGTTTGAAGATCCATGAAAAAACACAGTCACCCCCCGCAGGAATGGATAGATCCCCCAAAAAACAGGACCAGGAGGAGTGGATTCAACACAGACCCGTCTGGGATCTCATAAGAGTTCTTCTTCTTCTTCCCACCGATTAGAAGGCGGATATAAAAGAATATATACAAGTTCTCCGGTACAAACGGAGCAGGGTTCCTCCGACCGCTCCTTCCCAGAAGGAATCCTCAGATCGGCTCGGTTTTCTGCAAGAACTCAGAGTGGGAAGATCTTCCAAGATCAACCCTGGGCTGCAGCGCAAACCAACAAACACTCTGCTCTTTCCCTCTCTCTCTCTTTTCTCTCTCTTTCTCTCTCTCCCTCTGGTCCCCAAGACAGCAGAATGAACAAGAGACGTGTAGAAGTCTCTCTCTCTCTCTCTCTCTCTCTCTCTCTCTCTCAGTGCAGTAGTAACAGTGAATTCACTTACTCAGCACACAGAGGCAGCATCACACTTCTCTCTCTCTCTCTCTCTCTCTCTCCCCCCCCCGCTATAACCATCCCTCTCTCCTCTATCCATCCATCCATCTAGGTTCTCTCCCTCCCTCTCTCTCTCTCTCTCTCTGCTCCTTGGCTCCGCGCTCCCTCACATTTCCTGCTGTCACAGAAGGCTCCTCTCCGCGTCCAAACAATGAAAAGGTGGGAGAGAAAACGGTCTGCGCGCGTCAAGCCCCGAGGAAGAGAAATGAGCCCTGGGAGGACACACAGAGAAAGAGTGAAAGCAGAGGGTGTGCGTGTGTGTGTGTGTGTGTGTGTGTGTGTGTGTGCGCGCATGCGTGCGTGCGCTCCCCGCCGTGTGTCGAATGTCTGGCAGACACTATACACCTTTCATACACACACACACACACACACACACACACACAGTGTGGTGGGGGAGGGGCCAGCAGCATGGAGACCACACCTCCCCTCAGCCTGCCATACACACAGCCTGTCCATTCACAGCGGTGATGTCACTGCCTCATTAGCATAACGGGCGGGGTAGCAGGAGAAACGAGAGAGAGAGAGAGAGAGAGAGAGAGAGAGAGAGAGAGAGAGAGAGAGAGAGAGAGAGAGAGAGAAAAAAAGGGAAAAACAGAGCGGAGGAGGGAATGGACTGAACCAAGTACCACAACAGGACGGGGAGGCTGAGACGGACCGAACCATCCGTCATAAACAGGACGTCCAAACATCCCGGACATCACCCTGAAGGTCCTTCCTGACAGACATGCAAACACACACACACACACACACACTTGCACGCACACGCACGCACGCACACACACACACTCGCACGCACACGCACGCACACACAGAGTACTGGTTCACATGCATGCAGTGGGAGGCAGAAAAATGCTGTTTTCTTGGACTTCCAGACAAAGGCTCACAGTAAAAGATCCTGGGTGTTTTTTTTTTGTTTTTTTCGTATTGTTACTGTGGGAGTGTAGAAAGGGAACCAGACATATCAGAAACATGATTTTTATCTTAGAAATGTGCTTGTTGTTATTGTTTATTGTGATTAAAAACTGCTACAATAATTGTATTGCAGAGATCTAAATACATCATATCATACGTCATAAAAGATGAAAACCACTTTAACCCTCTATAAGGGTTGATAGAAACCGACCTGTAAAGGGTGCATTTGGTATAAGCTCTTATTTCACTCTACACTAGGGGTGTAACGATACATTTTAACAGCAATATGATACGCATCACGATACATGGTTAACAATGCGATACATGGACGATATTCATTGAGATTACACACATTTATTGATAGACCAAAAGTAGCTATATGGAATGGAAAGGTAATTAGACCCCTCTTTTTAATTTTCCATCTTAAAATTGCCAAATACAAGGCACAAATACTTAGTTTCCATACAATCAATTATTTGCATTGCAAAACAATTCGATACCAATTACCGCATTTTAAAACGATACGATAAAAAGCCAAAACGGTAGGATATTTTGCTTTTGCAAACGATATACAGTAGTAGATCATTGCAAATGAAAAAAGATTTTTCGATTCAGTTCGATTCGTTACACCCCTACTCTACACAAATCCATTTGCCAAAAATAGCAGACTTAAAAGCTAACAATGCTAGCAAGCTAAATCACGCTAAATGAACGAAAAAGATATTTGTTTTTCTGAACTTCCATCGTCCCTATGTTTGGCATGTCATTAATATAGACGAACATTTATCAGATATTTTCCAAAATGTAAAAAAAAGCAAACTAGTGTGAAAGTGGTCAATATTCCATGTTGCTGTGTGCTCTCGTATCTCCACTGATTTAGAATCAATAGATGTATCTTTAACTACCATTAATCCATTAATAACCAACATAACAGACTGTAATGGATGTAATTAATGATGTGTTGATAAAGTGCAGATGTTGTACAGAAAGACACAGTTTGATCGCCGCTCTGAAACAATGTTAAAGTCCTGTTAAACTGCACGTAACCATAACAACAGTCATAAACAAACTGTAGCAGCTGTCGGTTGGACTAGAAAAGTGATTACCAAGACAACATAGTTTGCGGTGGGCGTGTGTGTGAGATCGGCTCCAAATGTCTCGTAGACAACGCCTGCAGACCACAGAAGTACCTCCATGTTTTAGACTTAAAAAAAGAATCTCAATGAGACTCAGATTGCGTCGAAAGATAACACTTTCCGACATTTCCGAGTCTGTATGTCATAGATAAATCATTGATGAAAGATGCCACAAGTTCATTACATGAAGTCCGAGATCCTTTTCTTTTTTTAAAGATTTGTTTTATGCCTGATAGGACAGTAGACTGACAGGAAATGGGGGGGAGAGACAGGGAGTGACACACGGAAAAGGTCGTCCGGATCAGGAATCGAACCGGCGACGCCGCAAGGCATCCATGCCTATGTGGCAATGCCAAAGGGTATGCGCCTGGATCAGTAGGCCAGATCCTTTTCAACTTTGAGAAACAATTAATAAAACGAAAAAAAAAAGAAAAAAAAACATTAAATCAATGTTGTCAGTCATAAACCTCTTATCTCTATATTCTAACTTTTTTCGTGTTTTTTGTCGTGAATTACATGTTATGGCCCTACTTGATCTTACAAAAGTGTCACACAAAACCTTCAAGAGTAGCAGATCCACAAGCTCCAAACGCAAGCTCGAAAAGTGTTTTGAGCTTGTAGATCTGCTACTTTTGCCGTTGTAGAATGTAAATCCTGAAAAGTAACAGTTTGGATCATAATGCGGGTTCCACCCGACAGAGACCAACCACAGCGTGTTGTTTGTGTGTTTATCTCCAGTCGGTGGTCGGTGGGGGTTATGAGGGCCATGACGTGCTGCCATCATAAGGCTTCCTCGTGGTTCGTCCCCCCAGGGCCGCCCCGGTCGCCATACCAAACGCACCATTCATACCAACCGCCCCATCCCTTCCCCACCTCCCCTCACATCCAGCCTTACATGGTAGATCAACTCTTCACAGTCGGCCGTAAGACAAATAAATCTGTCCGTGTTAATCTTCTGACCAAATCCTGTGGTTCCGTCTAATGCTTTAAAGCCAAAACCTATTTTAAAGTCTTACCGTGTAACTTCTTCAAATAAACAAAAAGGTATTTTTTTTTGGTTTATTACTATGTCATAAATAACCATTCCACATAGTTTTTTTAATAACTTCTCTAAACACCGAATACCAGGTCATAAACCTTACAGACTGCAACCTTCTAAAATCGTTAAGCATCCTCCATCGCACGACAGAGTAGAAATCGAGACTGATCGCTGTGTTCTGCGTGAAACACTGATTGTCTTCCGTCTACAAGCAGAAAGTACTGCGACAGACAGACAGACAGACAGACAGAGACAGACATACAGACAGTCAGTGAAGGGTCAGTACAGTGCCAGTGCAGTGTCATAGAGTTTTTGGTCTCTCTACATTGTGACGTGGAGGTGCTGAATTTCACAGCAGCTTTCTGAAGACATTCCACTGAGTTCAACTACTGTACATCACATTAGATGGGAGGAGAGAGCCAGGGTGACAAAGACACTGAGAGACAGACAGACAGAGAGACAGCAAGAGAGAGACAAAGAGACACACAGAGAGAGAGAGAGACAGAGAGCTAATTCGGCTCAAACTTGTGTAACTAGTATGTTGAGAGCAAAATGTGGAATGACCTACCAAAATACATACAGGTTACCTAATACCCAATCTCAAAACTAACCCTAACATTGTACAGCATAATGATGAATTGAGTCCAATAGATCACAATGGAAACAGGCTGGGTCTTTTTGTGCTGTCCTTTTAGCATACACTTTGGATGTACTGCCTGTACTGATGGTAATCGTGTTAATAAAGCATTCAATCAATCAACGAGACAGACAGACAGACAGACCGACAGACAGACAGGGGGAGAGAGAGGGAAAGAGAAACAGATGAATAGTAAAGAAGAGAAGGTCTGCCTACTTTCACTTTCTCCAATACTTTTCAAACCAGCGCCACACCCATAAACACACACACACACACACACACACACACACACATGAACATACACACACACACGCACACACATCCACCCCCAGGCGCGGAAGTATGTGTGTGTTTCACTTCCTGTCCTGAAGAACAGATGCAGGAATGTCGGGAATGTTGGTGTGTGTTCCTGTGTGTGTTTTTATTGTGTGTGTGTGTGTGTGTGTGTGTGTGTGTGTGTGTGTGTGTGTGTGTGTGTGTGTGTGTGTGTGTGTGTGTGTGTGTGTGTGTGTGTGTGTGTGTGCGGTGGGGGTGGGGTCTGTTTCCTGACCCTAGGCTGTAGGGTGTTGGATATTGACCCGCCAGATCTCACAGCGTCTGGACTCTCAATGGACCCCCTGGAGTCCCTGAGGGGGTTCCAGGGGGTCCTCAGCTAAATTGGACAATATAGGCTAGTTTCAAAAACCAAGATTTAACCACTTTAAAACTAAATACAAGGGGCTATTTGAAAATAGCCGATTTACAAGCTCTAAACACGTCGCAATGTGACGCATCGAAAGCTTGTAGATCTGCCATTTTCACAACATCTTGCAAACTAAGAAAAATGTGGAACATTTAACAACACAAATCTTGTATACGGTCCCTGGCACACACTTTTTTGAGATGGGGGGGGGGGGGATACAAATACATATTATTCTTGATGATATTTAAAAGGTTTGAGAACCACTGTGGAACGATACTGACTGAACAGATCTCAAAGCATGTGGATGGGCCTCGGCCCCGCCCTGTCAGTGTGAGCTCACAGATCTCAAAGCGTGCGGATGGGCCTTGGGCCCCGCCCTCACAGAGAGGTGTATTCTGGGCTGGAGGTCACAGCTGAGGTCACTGTTACCAGAAGCAGCACAAGGCCGAGGTCTGCACGATCAATACTCATTAAATATTCATACATACTCATCAATTATTCATGCAATAGCTTCACTTGTGTCTTGTAATCCTTGTATCTCCATATTTCAACTTGTTTTTGTAGTGAATTAATACCCTATACTACTAGCCTACTATCATAATACAGTGTGTCGAACAGAAGTCGCAAAAATCTGTTATTTTAGCTATTGGTGAACATTTGGTGAAGTGAGAGTGGTTAAGTGTGTCTGTGGGCATGCTAAACGCCCTTATATCTGGCTTTGTACGTACGTATGTATCTCCCCGCAAAGCTTTCTATTGGCCAAGCTTCGCTGGACGCTTAATGAAGAAATGAACTCATAAAAAGCACCCCTCACTTCACACTGAGTGTGATTTTTATATCTATTTAGTGTCTGTTCAGTGAAGGGGTAATGATTGCTATATCGTGTCTGTTCAGTTAAGGGGTAAGGTCGGTCTATTTTTCAGCCATTTGAATGCTGCTTTTATATCCGAGAAAAGAAAATCGGAATTACAGTCCAAAAACATTCTGTTTTCATTTTAATGTACCATCTTAGAACTGAAAATCGGTAAAATCGTTCAGTTTAATGAATACTGTTTAGGAATGGTTAAACAAAACTCAGAAATGTGTAATATAAAACTATAGTTCCGATTTTCGTTGGTGTGGTACAAAATGCAAAATACCAAATACCAAACACCATCGCTAAACAGTCTGAGGCGTACTGAATTCTGGTAAACTGATTTTTGGTCTGCGGGGAAGAGCAGTTCTTCCTCGCGGGAGGACCGCCAAACTGGGCAGTGACCCTCTCCGCTATAAAAGCAGTTATTCAGATGGCCGAAAAATACACGGACCGGGTAATCAAAGCTATAGAGCGTTTGCTCAGATAACAACAGGGGCTTTCTTTAATTGGGAAATCCTTTCCATGTAACTCGAAGAGAGGTTTTCAAAGCTAGCTCGCCATTTAGCTGATTGTCTCGTCAATCACTGTCTGCTGACCGCTATGAGATTTGACACTGGCCTAGGAAGTGTTCCACGAGTTTCTCTTTTTTAAAAAGGAAGGCTTAAGTGCTATCGTTTTCATCCCTGGACCCCACTCTGAGAACCACTGAGCTGCACGACAGCTAGGTGGCTAAGCTAACATGGCTTTCTAACGGAACGTTTACTGTTGTCGTGGAAACTGTTGTGGAGTCCAGTGAAGGACAGAGCTGCTGTCCATCTGACACTCAACACGTCATTGATATCTTAAGGTAAAAACTACTGGAGATCTGCATTAACGCCTTCTGAATGTACTGCCATGGACTCATGTACAGTACATACACTCTCTCACACAAACATAAAAGTACATAATAATATACTGTATCTTCTTGACCTTACTGAAGTAAAATTGCAGGCCTCCCACTCAGTCACACACACTCACACACACACACACACACACACACACAGTGAAACCCACCCACACTGACAGACTGCAAGGAGATCAGCGTAACCATGGTGACCAGCGGTTTTGTATTTCGGTGCCTCGTGCCACTGTATGGAGACGCAACACACCTGCTCACACACACACAAAAACACACCTGGTCACTGCATCACACAATTATATTAAAAACGCATATTCTCTCACACACACACACACACACACACACACACACACACACACACACACACACACACACACACACACACACACACACACACACACACACACACACACACACACACACACACACACACACACACACACACACACACACACACAGAAGCTCAGAGGAAAGGGAGTGGAGTTCAGGAAATTGTGATTCATACAAAGAGACTGGAAGACTGTGTGTGTGTGTGTGTGTGTGTGTGTGTGTGTGTGTGTGTGTGTGTGTGTGTGTGTGTGTGTGTGTGTGTGTGTGCGCGCGTGCATGCGTGTGTCACAGTGTATATATAAACACCAGTATCATTCTCATAATAAGGTCATGTTTTCTCTTTCTTTTTTAACAACCAGATTCCACATGCTCCTCTTAGGAACTACTCACTGTCATGTCAGTGATGTCATCACTAGAGAGAGAGAGAGAGAGAGAGAGAGAGAGAGAGAAAGAGAGAGAGAGAGAGAGAGACACAGACAGAGAGAGAGAGAGAAAAGAAAGGGAACCAAAGTACAGTACTACAGTACTCAACTAAGTATTCAATTTTCTATTTGTTTTTGTCATTTGATAGCTAATGACTTTCACTCCGCTACATTTCAAATAGAAATAGTATATTGCACTTTTGCACTGCGACGTGTTGTGTGAGCTTGTGTGTTTCAACATTTCTAACAATGTACTGTGTGATTTTGTACTTTTGAATACAGAGTATTTACAGAATGTCTAACTCATAAAATGTAGAACAATCTTTTGAAAGTAGACGATTTTCAAGCTGATGCGACTTATCATGACCTTGTAGATCGGCCATTTTCAAATGGACGAAATGTATATAGGGCAGACGTGGTTATGTATGTTTTGTAAAAAATAATACATCTACAGAGTAACTAGAAAGATAAAGCAAAATATATTCATAAACAATTTCACAAAACCCCTCTTTTGTCATCTGTGACTTGAATTAAGGTATCTTGATTGCTTGACATCAAGAAGGGCCTGCCCCTTCAAGGCTTCTAAAGTATCCACCCATTGCAATGCTTTGTTTTCAAGAGTCAGTAGCATTACAAAGAATCTGCAAACCTACCACTTCAATACAGAATGGAGTGAAGACATTTCCCCCCACTATTTCAAGTGAGTTTGTTTTATATCTATGTAAAGCTAGTGCCGTTATTCCAAAGCCCCCTTGGGTAGGTTATTTTAAAAGTAGCTCTCAAGTAAAAAAAGAAATTACACTCAACTTTATTAACAACTATGAAGACAGCAGACAGCTAGCACACACACACACACACACACACACACACACACACACACACACACACACACACACACACACACACACACACACACACACACACACACACACACACACACACACACACACACACACACACACACACACACACACACACACACACACACACACACACGTCCCCAGCACTCCGTTCCTACATATTTAACAGTGGTGTGAATTATTCAGTGAAGTGGGACACTGCACAGGCAGCCAGCTATCAGACTAAAAACAGTAGGCAGGAGATATAGGATTACACACACACACACACACACACTCTCTCTCTCTCTCTCTCTCTCTCTCTCTCTCTCTCTCTCTCTCTCTCTCTCTCTCTCTCTCTCTCTCTCTCTCTCTCTCTCTCTCTCTCTCTCTCTCTCTCTCTCTCTCTCTCTCTCTCTCTCTCTCTCTCTCTCTCTCTCACACACACACACACACACACACACACACACACACACACACACACACACACACACACACACACACACACACACAAAGCCTCCTTAGCCTTGATCAATTACATGTAAATCCCACCTGCATCTCCTTAACGAAGGAAGGGAGGAAGGAAGGAAGGAAGAAAGTGTCTCGTTTAGATTGCAATCTAATCCCAATCCAGTTAATTGCCGGCTGGGAACTCAAACACAGAATAATCCTGTGGAGAACACTGAAACTCCTGTCAAACCTGCAGTCTCTCTCTCTGTGTGTGTGTGTGTGTGTGTGTGTGTGTGTGTGTGTGTGTGTGTGTGTGTGTGTGTGTGTGTGTGTGTGTGTGTGTGTGTGTGTGTGTGTGCCCGCGCGCGCATGCATCACAAAGACTGCAGGGCCGCTACTGTAGTAGAGACACATACTTCCCACAGATCATAACCACCCAAGGAGAGCTTGAAAACATGACTAATGATCAAAAAAACTCCCATATCTGATATCAAATGGAACACAACCACCTTAAAGACGACCAATCATTGTGTATATCCCTGCACTGTCTGCATTGAGTAACCTCAATAGATGAAAAACTGTTTTACTCCTTTCAATTGTACATATTTAGTTTTGATTGTATTGAATTAATTGATTGTACTGTATTGTGTACACTTCTGTTTTGGCCCTTTGAATTTAATTCAATCGAATTCAAGTGAGTTCAGTCCCCTCAAGCATAGTGGAACTAGAGCAACACATTTCCAGGACAACATTCACGAGGGAGGCGGTTGTTTTATGGCCAACTTTGCTTCATTCAAGTTCACGGAGTCAATTCCATACAGATGTGTCATGGTTTGGTACTTTTTCGATACAGCAAAAAGAAAAAAAAGTAGATCAAGTGTCCTTGATTTTGCTTTATGGAACTTGGGAGAGCCTACTATGCAGGGGTTTGGTCTCAGATCACCCCTGTAAATAACTTCATCGTCCACATCAGCCCTGAACTGTTAGTTTTTAGAACCTCATGTCATATTACAGTACGTTAAGTAAATATGTGAATCTTTCCCTCTAAGATCCAGTATACTGTATGTCAGGAGGAAAACTTGAGAATATGCTTTTCCATTGGGACATTTTCTTAACCACACAAACACCAGCAACTCTATTCTGGTGGGGAAACATTCAGCAACAATATCTGATCTACAAGCGCACAACGTGTCACCTTGTGCCACGTTGTGAGCTTGCAAATGGTGCTTCCGGGGTTCAAATGCCGAATAAATAATGGCCCTCGAGGGGGGTTGAAAACCACTGAGTTAACCCATTTAGACTGGGACGCATTATTACACATTATTTTATGCTTTAACTATTGAAAAATAGCAGATATACAAGCTCACAGGGCGCTGCGAGCTTGTAGATCTGCTATTTTTGAAAAATCGTGAAAATGAGTGCAAGTCTTTTTGACCCAATTCTATAAGTGTCTTCTAAATCCTTCTAATGCGTTTTTGAAAAACCTATGTCAGTGGTGCTCAAACTTTTTTTCATGTCAAGGACCCCCAAAATTAGATGTATTTGGCCACGGACCCCCATCTCAAAATATTTAGTTCCAGGGACCCCCCAGAAGCAAAATGTGAGTTACAAATGTTCGCATATATTCAAAAGGTTTTCACGAATGTTCAAGATTTTTCAAAAATAGCAGATCTACAAGCTCGCAGCGCGGCACTCGGTGCCGCGCTGTGAGCTTGTATATCTGCTATTTTTCAATAGTTCAAGCATTAAATAATTCTAGGTCTAAATGGGGTTAATGGGTTCGTGTACGGCGCGTGTCATCATCGTGGCGGTCCTCCTACCTGCGAGGGCTTTGATTCGGGAGCGCTCAAACAGTCGCGCGGAGCTGTTCTCGTTGTCCCACTCCTCCGTGTCCCAGCGGTTGTTGACGCCATCGCTGCTGTACGTCGACTGCTGCTGGATCTCCATGTGCTGCTCCATGTGCTCCGCCGCCACCGACATCCTGACGCCCCCTTCTGGCCCGGAACCCTCACTACACCTGGCCTCGTTTTAGTTCACCTGCTGGGCCCGCCGCGTTGTTCCTCCTTGACAGGATCAGGCTCGTTAGCTCGCTAGCTAGCGCACGTGGCGCCGCACCTCCAACCTGGAGGGAGAGAGAAAGAGAGAAAGAGAGAGGGAGGAGTTAGTAATCCCTCCAGTGATTCCCCATCTTTGGGTCAGGGCCTGCCGGGTATAGGGGTGGGCGATATGGAAAAAATACAATATCACGATATCTTTCCGAGCGTTATCACGATACACGATTTTATCACGATTCTTTTTCATGTTGTTTTTTATGGTTATTTTTTTCAAGTTACTTAAAAGGACAACAACGACCTACAAGGTAACAAAAACTAAAAGAAAAAGGAGTAACAGAACTTTTAGACCAGTGGTCCTCAAAGTGGGGTCCAGGGATTCTCTGGGTTCCTTTTGGGAGGTCTAAATTGACCCTCACAAGTATGTATACAAATGGAACCAAATGGACCCTTACGGGTCAATTTGTTGATCAAAATGCAGGCTTAATGAATTCTGCAACAATTCAACAGGATTTCTTTATAAGGCTCCCTCATTGTCACGATATATACGCCATCTCTGAAAAGGCATTATCGTGGAGACATTGTATCGTCTCAACGATATTTATCACCATATCGCCCACCCTTACCGCCGGGTATTGCAAGTGGCCCCCAAATAATTGGCTCCGATGATAATACAACATTAATTTCGAAGCTTGTAGATCTGCTAATTTTGATTGTAGATCTACAACGTATCTACTTTTGAAACTTTTGAATTTGAATCGTGAAAAGTAACAGTTTCGGGCATAATTATGAGATTTCCACCCGAAAGAGACAAACTTTAAAAAAACGATTTGTGTCATTTCTTTTGCTCTTTAAACCCTTGAGAAATGTGTTCATTGTGATACCATAAATACCCCAGGCAGAGTACAATGGATTGATGGTTGATGTTAAAATAAACATGCTCCTCCTGGCCCGCCCATCTGACCACTTAATGCTTCAAGGATTTTCAAGTGCTCAAAGAGCGCCCTCTGCAGGGAACCACTACTCCATGCAGCTGGTCTGATACAGTAAGTATATCCAGTATAAGCGTTTTCACCACTCAACATGGTGCCCCAATGAGCATGTCATTATAAGCAATTCTTTTCTAAAGTTTAGTTAAGTCAGTTACTGGGAGCTGACCAGTACAACCACAGTCTGATACTGTTGTACTGAGAGCTGACCAGTACAACCACAGTCTACTGTTGTACTGGGAGCTGACCAGTACAACCACAGTCTTCTACTGTTGTACTGGGAGCTGACCAGTACAATCACAGTCTTTATACTGTTGTACTGGGAGCTGACCAGTACAATCACAGTCTTTTACTGTTGTACTGGGAGCTGACCAGTACAACCACAGTCTGATACTGTTGTACTGGAAGCTGACCAGTACAACCACAGTCTGATACTGTTGTACTGGGAGCTGACCAGTACAACCACAGTCTTTTACTGTTGTACTGGGAGCTGACCAGTACAACCACAGTCTACTGTTGTACTGGGAGCTGACCAGTACAACCACAGTCTGATACTGTTGTACTGGGAGCTGACCAGTACAACCACAGTCTTTTACTGTTGTACTGGGAGCTGACCAGTACAACCACAGTCTACTGTTGTTGTACTGGGAGCTGACCAGTACAACCACAGTCTTCTACCAGCACAATTCAAGGATGGTTTCTCAGCTTTTCCAATCAAGGTCATGACATCAACAGCATGTTCCATTTAAGCAGCCAGGAGAGAGTTCTTGCAGTGAGAGTTACACCTGCGCGTGTGTGTGTGTGTGTGTGTGTGTGTGTGTGTGTGTGTGTGTGTGTGTGTGTGTGTGTGTGTGTGTGTGTGTGTGTGAGAGAGAGAGAGAGAGAGAGAGAGAGAGAGCTCTGCCCTCATTTTATTCTCATAACCTCATTTCAAGTGCATCTCAAAATCTAGTCAAGAGCGGCTCCCTCTGGTGAGAACATGGAACTACACTAAAGAAGAAAATCTGCTGCATACCATTTCACACCATTTTCTGTTTGCACCACGCACGCACGCACGCACGCAGGAAAGCCCCCGCTGCACTCAAAGACCTGGGAGGTTTCGTGGAACAGCTCCATGTCAAACTGCAGCCAACAGGATCATTTGTTGCTCAGACATAAACAAGGCATCAGCTTCCAAACACAACAGAGTTAATTCGCATCACTAATCACATGTTTTTTTTTTTAAAATGTCTTTAGTTTGTTCACCAGTTTCACTCTGCAGTCTGCACCAAATCTCCTCCGCAAAGAACAGCCGATCCACAAGCTCACAACACGTCCATGAGCTTGTAGCTCAGCTATTTATGGGTCAAAAACACAACAAGCTATGAAAAATGAAACTAGAATTACGACATAGTGGTTGCCATTTGCATTTGGCTATCTAGACAGAGTAATACTCTAGTATACACAGTGAATGTCTGTCCAGTCATACTATAGTACAGTGGTTCTCAACCTTTTCAGGCCGCGACCCCCAAAATAATCATATTTTAACTGGGGACCCCCCACCCTGACGAACACTAAGAGTTGAGGCATTACATTTAGTATATCATTCTATTGTGAAAATAGCAGATCTACATGCTCACAATAGCAAGTAGATCGGCTATTTTCACAATTTCTTCCTCTAATATTTGACAATTTGGCCAATGTTTAATTTGTCATTCTAGAGGTAGGCCTATTAACTCATTCCCCGCCTCCCCCGATAGTCCCGAGAAAATCCCAATGTCGCTCCCCGCCAGGCCCGATAGTCCCGAGAATTAGCTTTTATATAATGTAATGTTTAATTACATTCTCCCCCTGCTCGTGACAAATTCTGAGCCTTTTATCTTAAAGGGAACCTAAAATATCACACATCAAAGTAAGTGTGTTTGAAAAAAAGACTGTAATAATGTACAAATTGCAATACAAATGTATAAATCTCCCCAACCACAGTTAATTGGCAAAAGACGCATTTGAGCTCAAAAGGCTGGCAGCCGAAAAAAAAGAGAAGAAAAAAACAGCTGTGTGTGTGTGTGTGTGTGTGTGTGTGTGTGTGTGTGTGTGTGTGTGTGTGCACATCTCTTAGCTGGCTGGTGGTCCACGACCACTGTCTGTTTCAGTGGTCCCCCTGTCCTAATCAGCACACAGTCCCATAAAGAAATAGTGCTATCAGAGTCTCTGATTCAGAGATCTGTCTCTCTCTCTCTCTCTCTCTCAAGACACAAAAAAATTATCGCCAATTCGCCATATAAATGCTTCTAAAACATACCTGAGAATGATGATGGTTGATTAGTATCCACAGGTTACTGTATAATCCATATATCCAGGCTATAATATATTGTTTTGTAATGGTCCACAAGCAGCCAAGCAGGCCATTGTCAACAGGCGGTCCTTTGCAAAAGGGGGTCCCTGGGGGGTCCGCGGGCTCAACGCTTCGCTCAGCAGAGCAGTGGGAACACGATAATCAACTCTTACAAAATCAATCAATAAAACTGCCCGATTACATAAAGTTCACACGACGCGATCCAGTTGATTCAGAGACAAGTGAAGTGGTCCCTGAAAGGGGGTCCGTCCTCTCACTACCCTGCCTGGTCTCCAGCCAACACTTCTCAAGGGTGGTGGTCGTGGACCACCACCAAAACTCCCACGCTCCCCCACCACGCTCCTCCAAAAAAGCAAGAGATCAACTAGTGTTGATTACTAACGAGCAAAGACGCAGAGGAGCTGTTTAGCAGGGCAGTGCAGAGGATTTTTTTAGGGGCAGGGGGAGACATTTTTCTAACATGTCCTAGAATGTGAAAATAGCAGATCTACAAGCTCTACAAGCTCTCAATGTGTCACAGAGCGATGTGTTGAGCTTGTAGAGCTTGTAGATCTGCTATTTTCACATTCTAGGACATGTTAGAAAAAAGACTCATGCCCCCTTTGATGTCTATTTGTGTGTGTGCACCTGTACAGATCAAAACCCATCCGAGACCGAAAACAGACACATAGAGACAGAGAGAAAGCGCCCCCAAGTGGGGGCTCACATAAATGCTCACATAAATACTGCAATATACAGTAGTATATATGTGAAATTGCTGAGTGTATGGTCAGACATAGCCAATAAAAATATGTTTCTCTGCATTTTTCTAAACAGAAAATTAAAAAAAAAAGAAATCCTATTACATAATTACATTAGTACACTTATCTGATAATGCCTGAAGCCATAAAGACAAATATCAAGTGAGTTATCCACTTGAAAAGCGATCGATCACAAAAAGGTCAATATTTCCAGTTGTTTCAATTATAGCTGGATTTTGGTCAAAAATGGCTATTTTGAGATGGCTGCAACTATAGAAAAAAAAGCTTTTTATTTATTTGTTTTATTTTTTGGTGAGACTAGAGGTGGTCCTGTTTCAATTCAGGTCCTGTATGACACAAAATACAGAATACAGAATTTAGGAAAAATGTCAATATAAAAAAAATATATCAATTTTTTCATTAAACAAAATGGCAGGGGAGCCAAACAGTCAATGTTAAAATGGCGGCCAATGAGTTAAAAAGTCCTTAAATTGTCACTTGTTCAGATACCCTCTATATACTTATTGCTTACTGTTGAGTGAGAAAACAATGTTTCACATTAAGTTAATCTGGGGACCCCCCAAAATAATTTGGGGTCCCAACCCAAAGGTTGAGAACCACTGCTGTAGTAAATAGTAGTGAATGTCTGCCCAGACTCATACTGTAGTATTATTGTAGTGAATGAAGACTTTGAAGGAATTTAATGAATGTGTTTTGTGAGGTCCCTGTCTTGACCTATTAACATTGACATCAAAACATCAGAAGCACTTCATCTTTGAAGTCCAAGTGGAAGTTTCTGAGCCAAATGTCATGACATTCCTTCCAGGCGGTCCTCAGATATGATGTTCAGAAGGTTGGCACGGGACGGGACGGGCCAACCTGAAAACATAATACCTCTGGCCAAGGTTTTTCGGCTGACTGTCTTTGATCCAATGTGACATTGGCGCTCACAGGAGAAATGCTGGGTTGCAGCAGTAATCACGGCAGCAATATAGAAAACAAATCTAGAAAAAACTGAGAATGTGTGCGAGTTAATGATTAACTCTCCTACTGCCAGATTATTTATTTATTTATTGGGTCTGGTGCCATCAAAAAGCGGCTTACCTTTGCGACGTTATAGTAGATAGACAGACATTTATTTATTTATTATTATTATTATTTTTTTGATTGTGCAATAGTGCACTTTGGTCTGCCAGGCAGCAGAGGGCAGGGTCATGCGAGAATGAATGTGAATTTGCCTGTTATGTGTTGCCGTACATTCAGACCAGTCACTGGCCACAGAGCCTTACAGCCAGAGGAAATCAACAAGGAAGTGAATTGGTCTCCGTTGATGTTAACGCATAATGGATTTTTTTACACCATCACCGCGGAAAATGTGTTTACAGTACACGGCAGCGCGAAGGTAAACGAACGAACGAACGAACGCGAACGAGCGCCGTATTGGCGCGGAGGTCTCTTGAGAATTGGGGCGAACAGGAACGTCCAAAGCAGTATAAGAGTTAAATGTGCCGATGCATCGCAAACGTTTTAATTTCAAGGACCAACATAACTCTGAGTGTACAAACTAGGGCTGCACCGATATGGAAATTCTTGGCCGATACCACTAGAAAAGAATATATAGAAAACTGAGATGCATCGTAACATTTAATCATTGACAGGGGAAATCGTAATCGAATTGTGAAGATGCACGCCTCTAATGGCCTGTCAAGTTAGCATCTCAAATAGATGGTAAAATGAGGATCTTATCATCAGCCAGGTTTGTCTGGTCAAAGAAAATGCCCAACCCTTGCTTCCTCCACTCCGGGGCTGAGAGCCAGCCGAGCAGGGACGTGCTGGCCATTGGGAAAAGCGAGACAACTCCCGAACGGCCGGTTCATTCTCGGGCCGGTCCAGGCCGGGCCATTAGGAAAAAATTAAACTGTTTGCACAAAAGTAAAAATTAAACTGTTTGCACAAAAGTAGTGAAAACAGCAGATCTACAAGCACACCCGCGAGGCGTTGTGTGCTTGTAGATCGGCTGTTTTCACTAGTTTAAATCATTTTTTAAATGATAAATACAAAACAAACGGTTTTGGACATACAAGGTTTCCACCCGACAACAACGAAATATAGGCCTAACTCATGTAATTGGCCCACTGGCTTGTCACTTGTCATGATCTGAAATGGCAAATCTTTGAGTAGCAGCAGCGCTATAGAGAGATCTCTCTCTATAGCGCGCAATGAGGGCCTCTACAACTCTTTTTCCCGGGCTGAATCAGGGGCCCAGCACGTCCCTGCAGCCGAGGCAGAATAAAGGTTGTGTTATTGGGCTGAAGGAATGCAACAGTCATTAAGAAGAAGAACTCCCGTCAGCGTTTAGTTTAACACAGCAGACCACCGTAATGTGAAGACCATTTGGAGCATGGTGAGGTCAGCAACTCCCTGGTCAGACTGACCGTATCAGTCAGCACACTGCGGCATGACACAGCAGGTAGTGCGCACACGCATGCACGCACGCATGCACACACAGACACACACACACACACAGACCAATGTGCCACATACTAAAGTTAGCATAAATATGTGCATATGATTATACTGTATGTGAAAGTATGTATGAGAACTTGGTCATCAATTCAAGACTGCACATGGGCAGGGGGGGGGGGGGGGGGGGGAAGAGAGAGAGAGAGAGAGAGAGGGGGGGAGAGAGAGAGAGCAGTGCTGCCACCCACTGTGCACAACGACCGGTCAAACAGCCGTGCTAGTGTTGCTAGGCTAAAAATAAATTGCCTGTGTGTGTGTGTGTGTGTGTGTGTGTGTGTGTGTGTGTGTGTGTGTGTGTGTGTGTGTATGTGTGTGTGTGTGTGTGTGTGTGTGTGTGGGTGTGTGTGTGTGTGTGTGTGTGTGTGTGTGTGTGTGTGTGCTTGCTCACGCAAAAAAAAGGCAGCAGAGACACTTAAGCGCCTTTCAGACGGAGCGCGGGTGCCGAGGGGGCTTCTGCTTGGATATAAGGGACCGCCGCTGCTGTCTTTCATGTAGAGACTGAGTAAACGCCGGGCGATAGTACGCCTAGCAGCCATTATTGTTGTCCTCCTGCGTGCCAGCCACCAAACGTGGGGAAAAAAATTAACACAATCCAGCTCTCTCTCTAAACTTCTCCGCGCGGCCAAAATAACCGCCTGCCTCCCATTGAAAATGAATTACTAGGACGCGGCGACCGCATTCCGTATGAAAGGCCCTTCACAGTACCATCAGTGCATAAACAAACACACACACACACACACACACACACACACACACACACACACACACACACACACACACACACACACACACACACACACACACACACACACACACACACACACACACACACACACACACAACACACACACACACACACACACACACACACACACACACACAAGTGCGTCAAGGCACAGTTACTATCAAAACCTCCACCGCTGTCAGTCTGTCAAGTCAGTCAGTCATGTCACACTTTTGCCCTACTCATATCTCCGCCACCGTTGCCCCTATCCATGCCAAACTTTGCACACACACTCCTTGGCTCATTTCTCACATGGCCCTCTTCTAACGCCACCATGAGGCCGATTCTTGCAAAACACATTTTTGGACACTGCTCCTACAGATTTTGCCCTAAAATCACGCAAACCGGTACACAGTATCTCTAAAGTCATGTCATCAACATGGATCTGTCCATTTCCCATATTCCCCCCTGATTGGCTACCATTGCCTTCTAAAGTTTGTGTATGCGACGTGGCGGTCGCTTATCTCCCGATTAGGGAGTCTTACTGGTAAAGTATGTCAGGATAGTTGAGAGCAGAGGAGAAGGGTTATTCTATTCATCATCACATCATATAGACTCCATGTTATGCAACGTTAAGCCTGAATAAACATATTGGCAAGGCTGACCAAATACTCCACCCCCCCCCCCCCCCCCACCCTCTCTCTCTCTCTCCCTCTAACACCCACATGTCGTACCATCTCTGACCACTAGAGGGGTCATCATTGATTGAACAGCCTCTGTATTGAACCTGTTCTCCATTAGCCAGACCCAGTCGCAGGGGAGAAAATCCTGTGTGTGTCCTATTAGTTATTTATAGTGGACGAGATGGAGGGAGAGAGAGAGAGAGAGAGAGAGAGAGAGAGAGAGAGAGAGAGAGAGAGAGAGAGAGAGTGAGAGAGCGGAGGAGAGGACAGATGGAGATGCAATGCGGAGAAAGGGAGAGAGACAAAGACAGTGAAGGGAGTTGGAGAGAGAGAGGTAAAGAGAGAGGGAGGGAGGGAGAGGTAGCGAGAGAGGGAGAGAGGGATGGTGGCGGTTTTAGGACAGGAAGGACAGAAATAGCAGAGCAGAGAGAGGACAGATGATGAAATATAGCTGCTCTGCAGTGATTCAGGGCTCCAAGCCAGCCTGGATGTTATGACATGGTAAGAGCTAGGAGCTGTGAGTCCTGCACACCTTTCACACACTTCATATTAACAGAAAGCATCCAAAGTAGCAAATCCACAAGCTCTGGAACGCGGGACCTGCTCTTTTTGATGCTTTTGAATTTGAATCCTGAAAAGTAAACCCGGATCGCCAACTCCTTAAGAGCTTGATCTACGTATAGCCAATCAGAAACAGGTGGGGGCGGGTCTTTTCGTAACCCAGGGTGCATTCGGTTATATAGGAACTGAGCGCACTGGTGGTGTGCCCTCTGTTCGTTTGTTTATTCGAACGCACCCTATATTCTGACAAGTCTCGGTTAAGACGCGCTATGATTTGGACAGTAGTCACTTGGCACGTGACAGCGTGCCTTCCTCATTTCCCTTTTTTACAGGTCGCTCCAATGAACTGCAGCGGCGAATGAGGTGTCTAGGTTTTTTATATCTATGGTCACTACACTTTCCCTGTGGTTCGGATCCCACTTCTGACACCAGTGTAAAGAAACTGCAGAGCTAGCTCTCTTTAAAGCAGGGGGTTGTTGGCCCGGACCGGTGAGCTGCGTGGGTTTGATCCCAGCTCGTTGCAATATATGAACATACACACACACAGTTCTAACATAATAGTGCTTGGTTGGTTGTTAATGTGTTGAATCTTCTCTCCGTCTCTCGCCCACACGCTCGCTCACTCACTCTCTGCTGTCATCTGCTACCCACATCTCCCCCCCCCCCACCACCACCCCCTCACCCCACACACACACACTCGGCTTCATCCTCCACTCGTCCTTCAGTGTGCACGGATGTTCTTTCACTCTCCTAGATATTTCTCTCTCTCTCTCTCTCTTCCACAGGTCAGCATTTATCTCCCTCACTTTCAGCCTCACTCATTCCCTTTCTTCCGCATCTCGCCCGTCTTTGTCCCTCTTCCCAATCCCTGCTGCTCTTGAAACTAAAATCTCTGTCTCTCTCTCATTCTTCAGACAGAAGCACAGATCACCATGGATACCGCTGCTCTCCCAGGGGTGCATTGTGGGAAGAGTCTGTGCATCTGTGGATCTACGTTGACATGGCGACACTAAGTGTGGGGAGGGGGTGGGAAGGGAGGGGGGGGGGGGTGCTTTCAGACCACAGAGAGAGCGCTACACTCCCACCTTACATAACACACAGTGGAGTTTAAATCTACATAGTAACAGCAGGCATTACACCCACGTACTGTACTACAGCTAGGGATAGGACGATGTGAAAATCTCATATCACAGAAACCAAAGAAATTGTGATCTGTGATTCCAACTTCCATTATCCTGGGAGAGTGTGAAAAAAGACTATCAAGTACAGTGTGTATTATAAGTATGTTTTACCAATAGAGGATTTAAATACCAGATATGCAGCTCGGCAAATAAAAGGCGAATTGATTGAACTCCACAATACGATTATCGTGAGTGATTTTTATCACGATAAACGATATCGCTTATCGTCCCATCCCTAGTAACAGCAGGAATTACACCCACGTACTGTACAACAGTTCTCTCTCTCTCTCTCTCTCTCCTCTCTCTCTCTCCTCTCTCTCTCTCTCTCTCTCTCTCTCTCTCTTCTCTCTCTCTCTCTTCTCCTCTCTCTCTCTCTCTCTCTCTCTCCTCTCTCTCTCTCTCTCTCTCTCTCTCTCTCTCTCTCTCTCTCTCTCTCTCTCTCTCTCTCTCTCTCTCAAACAAAACAGACAATCATAATGTGTATCATAGTTAGTGCTCCAACATTTTAGCAAGCACTCCTAACATTTATTTTGAGTTGGGGGCACCAGCGCCACAGAGTAAGACAAAAAATGATTTGATTCAAATGTCACAGGCTTCTCTGCCTTATCAATACGGTACATGAAAACATGTAGAGGAATTCATCTGGACAAAGATTTGTTGTGTGTTCATACACACATTTTAAATAGTTTATGCCTTGTTATAAAAGACTCCAAAATAACAATACATTTACATACTATAGTGGCAGGATTTATTGTCTTGTACACACCAGGTAATGTGCGCAGCTAAACTATATATAGACTTTTGGGTTATGCACTCGGTATGCATAGTATGCATAGTTTGAGTTGAGGACAGTGATTTAATCGCATTGGCGTCAATGGTGTGCACGTGCCGCGCGTGTGTGAACCCACCTTAAAGGACCAATCATTGTGTATATCCCTGCACTGTCAATACATGAAAAACGGTATGTTTTACTCCCTTCAATTGTACATCGTTCGTTTTGATTGATTGTTTGTATTGTATCGTGTACGTACACTTCTGCTTTATTAATGTAAACGTATGTTTTCTCTTGTGTGTGTGTGTGTGTGTGTGTGTGTGTGTGTGTGTGTGTGTGTGTGTGTGTGTGTGTGTGTGTGTGTGTGTGTGTGTGTGCCAAGTTAGTGTAGCCAGCCAAAAAAAACATGCCATAGCCTGCAGGGCTGTAACCATGACGACAGACCCCATAGCCTGGAACTCCGAATCGAGGTCAAACTGTCAATCGGCCAATCGTCAAAAGGTCATGCAAACATCACTTCTCCTTCCTGTCTGTTTATTTAGTTTCACAGCCTGTGGCAAAAAAGGTTCATATTCCCTGCCCTGGTAAAAGTCTGATGAATAATTTCAGGCCTGAAGTTAATTTAGATTATTTATTAATAATCGACATGTTATTTATTCAGTATATTTATTGGGTTCTGCTTGGATTTTATTTAACAATCCTGCCAACCGATATCACCAAGGTTCAAGGTTTCCTTGTAGGGGTGCGTGGGGGATGGCGTATTACAGTCTCTAGCCTAATAATTCCTCAATTATCTTCACAATATAATACAGGCAATGGATGTCCTCAGTCAACCTTGCCTCGAGCCATTTTTAGCAGACGCGAAATGTGCTCCAGCTCAAGATGTCCCTGCAGACGTGAGCCGGTGACCACATTCACACCATGCTCAACCTGGCAGACCTTCACACATACACAGACATAAGGTAAGCCTTGAGACAATCATAATAAAGCCTTATAAAAATATGGACAAAGCCTTAAGACAAATCACAATAAATCCTAATGAAAATGAGAATAAAGCCTAAAGAAAATGAGAATAAAGTCTAATGAAAATCAGAATAAAGCCTTATGAAAATCTGAATACTAGTAAGACGCCTCAGAGCGACACACGCCAATTCTTGCCATCTGTCCAGTGATGTATATCGGACCAGTTACCCATATATGGAGACTCCTGGTACCCATATATGGAGATCCATGTACTGTATATGGAGATATGCTGTGAAAGCCCAAACATGCTTACTCAGTTATTCGTTTTGTGAAAGTCCTATGATGTACATCTGACATCATACCCTTTTATGCCCATACATGGAGGAACCAGCCACACAGATATGGGCTGTCTTGGCCATCTGTATTGGCCATATATGGATTCTGTTAGTGTGGTATGTGGCCTCCATATATGGGCATTCCCTTATGAAGTCCTGTTAGATATGGGCTTAATATTGATGACATCAGGGAACTCCAAATATGGGCATGAAAGGGATTCTGTTAGTGTGACATCACAGTGATGTCAGAGAATCATGTCAGAGCGACAAACCCATAGAATCACAGTGTCAGGCGTGAGAGATACATACATACGGACAAGCTGTGACTGTTTACATAGCCTACTAATCTGTGACCTACAGTCGCAAAAACATTATGAAAATCTGAAGGGGAAAAAAACCTTATGACAATCTGAATAAAGCCTTATGCTGTTTTCACATTGGCAGCTTACAAAGCTAAATGCTACCATTCATTTTCAATGTAAGCCAGCCATCAAGACACAAAGACGCCTGGCGTTGCCATTGTACTTGGGCAGCTCTTTTCTTCTCTCTACACCAAATATCTTGGAAAAACAGCTATTTTTGGGGGTTCAAGTGGTTTAAAAAAAGAAAGAAAAAAAAAGACTCTTCAACCTTCACAACAACTACTGTACTGCGTGGGACAAACTTCATGCAAAGTAACACACACTATGAACACAGACACACAATTACACCTGTGTGAATTCTCTGGTTGTGTAGCCTGATATGTGTGCAGTGTGTCGCATAGTGGTGTGTGTGTGTGTGTGTTCTATCATCCTCACAGAAGGCTGCCGTTATCTGGGCCACTAAGTTCACAAACATCTAGGACACAACACAGCGCACACACACACACACACACACACACACACACACACACACACACACACACACACACACACACACACACACACACACACACACACACACACACACACACACACACACACACACACACACACACACACACACACACACACACACACACACACACACACACACACACACACACACACCTATTTCTGCCACTTTTATGTGACAATGTAGTATGTCGTCATCGGGTGGAAACCTTCTATGTCCAAACCTTCATTTTTTGTTACTATTTTTAAAACGATTTAAAGTACCGGTAGTGAAAATAGGCGATCAACAAGCACACAACTCCTCGCGTGTTGTGTGCTTGTAGATCTGCTATTTTCACTACTTTTGTGCGACACTTGTGTGTGTGATGAAGTATAGGGCTTTGATTTATTTCTGCCTGAGTGTGTTGATATTATTGAAGTAGGGCATTAATTTACGTGAAATATGGAATGTTTCTGCAGGTCTGGCCGATAAGACTTCAAACTGGTCCTGTGTGTTATGTTACAGCAGTGGTTCTCAACCTTTTCAGGCCGCGACCCACAAAATAATAATATTTCAACTGGGGACCCCCCCCCCCCCACCCTGACGAGCACTAAGGGTTGAGGAATTACATTTTGTATAACACGGTTCTATTGTGAAAATAGCCGATCTGCATGCTCACAACGCCTCGCAACGCGAGGCGTAGTGAGCATGCAGATCGGCTATTTTCAAAATTTCTGCCTCTAGAGGTATTAAAAAGTCCTAGAAATGTGCAGATACCCTCTATACACATACATTTTATGTTGGTTTGTTTACTGTTGAGTGAGAAAACAATGTTGCACATTAACTTAATCATCTGGGGACCCCCCCAAAATAATTTGGGGGGGTACCCACATCACTGTATTACAGTGATGTGGGTATGGGAAAACCGTTGGATCAGCGCGAAGATCTAAACATCGTCAGTCAGACGGTGTCCCATTTACAGTACTAGAAGCTGGGCCGCCCTTCCAGCGTCTAGTCGGCGACCTGGCCAACTCGGAACAATGTAAATAGGGAATGAATGCCCCGCCCTTTAATGCAAACCCCATTATACCTGTTTTCATAGGACCCGTTTTGACCATTTGTCTGCCTGTGTCCATTTATGCCCATATATGGAGATATCTGTATCTGTCTGTCTGTCTGTGTCCATTTTATGTCCATATATGGAGATCACTGCAGTTATAGTTCTGGGTCCATTTTATGCCCATATATGCCCATATATGGAGATATCTGTCTATCTGCGTCCATTTTATGCCCATATATGGAGATCTCTGTATCTGTCTGTCTGTGTCCCTTTTATGCCCGTATATGGAGATCTTTGTGATTCTGCATCCATTGTATGCCCATATATGCCATATATGGAGATATCTGTTTATCTGCGTCCATTTTATGCCCATATATGAGATTTCTGTCGCTTTTTCAAACAGATGGTCAAAACGGGTCCTATGACAACAGGTATAATGGGGTTTGCATTAAAGGGGGAACCGGCACTGTGTCTGCAACACAGTCGGAGGCACAGACAGATACAGAGATCTCCATAATGGGAATAAAGGGACACAGACAAACAGATGGAGGAGGAGACAAACTTAATGCAAACCCCATTATACCTGTTGTCATAGGACCCGTTTTGACCATCTGTTTGCCTGTGTCCATTTATGCCCATATATGGAGATATCTGTATCTGTCTGTCTGCGTCCACTTTATGCCCATATATGGAGATCTTTGACCATCTGTTTGCCTGTGTCCATTTATGCCCATATATGGAGATATCTGTATTTGTCTGTCTGCATCCATTTTATGCCCATATATGGAGATCTATGCAGACACAGTGCCAGTTCCGGAAAATCCTGATGTCAGACATCAGAATCCGAACCTTTCGTGCTGGTTCCAGAAAATCGTGTATCGGGTCGGGTTGAGGCCGAGCACTGCACTACCTGCTGCGGTGGGGAACGCACGTGCCGAATTTGAAATAGGGAATGAATGCCCCACCCTTTAATGCAAACCCCATGAATGCCCCACCCTTTAATGCAAACCCCAATATACCTGTTGTCATAGGACCCGTTTTGACCATCTGTTTGTCTTTGTCCACTTATGCCCATATATGAAGATCTCTGCACACACAGTACCGGTTGCGGAAAACTCTGATGTCAGACTTTATGCCCATATCTGGAGAACGCGCGTGCCGGTGGGAAGAAGGGTTCTCGAGATACGCGGATTACATACATACATACACATTCACAGAGATTTTGTGTTGACTCATGTGGCGTACGTGATGTCAGAGCCTTTTATGAAGTGATGTCACAATGACTCAGCGCTTGCGCCGATTTCCTCCGGAACAGCCTGATGTCAACAATCAGCTCCGCATAAGGAGATTCCGAACGTTTCGCGCCGGTTTCGGAAAACCGCGAGTCGGGTCGGGTCGAGGCCCGGCACTGCACTCCGCGCGGCGGCGGGGAACGTGCGTGCCGAATCTGAAGCCGGTGGGACGAACGGTTCTCGAGATACGCGGATTACAAACAAACAGACAGAGATTTGTCGCATTTATAGATAGATGTGATCATGACGTCTTCATAGTTCTGGCATCCAGAGTTGTTGAGTAACAAGGCAAAACGAACATGTTAGAGTAACGAGT
This sequence comes from Nannobrachium achirus, assembly GCF_963921795.1. Lineage (NCBI taxonomy): Eukaryota > Metazoa > Chordata > Actinopteri > Myctophiformes > Myctophidae > Nannobrachium > Nannobrachium achirus. The sequence goes on along the minus strand of NC_137833.1, from coordinate 10,399,283 downwards.
AATTACTATAATGTTTTGAGTCATAATATTACAGTTAACATAGCCTAAATAGGGACACGAGGTTGAAAAGAGGTCGCGAAAAGTACAGCAACTGTGTGACAAGATCTTGATCTAATTATTACTGGTATGAAAGCACATCATTTAACAGGAATATACCACTGTATAGTATGCACATGTAATGTAATTTAATGTACTGGGACACGTAATACACATACAGGAGTGGTACAGGCAGTCAGGCAGATGAGAGTATTAAGGAATGCGGTCACATTCCCAAGGCTACGCAGCAACATTCTGTCACTGCACATCACACCCAGGGTGTGGTTCTGATTCTGATGAGTTCAGTGACATCACATCATCATACAAGATCACCACGGCAGTGGCTCTGGGGTAGAGAAACTGTCATTAGAACACGGAGGGTTCTCGAAAGTTTCCCAGTTCATTTAGCCAAGGACAACTTGTGGTCCCCGGACCACTGGTTGAAAACCACCGTGCTATGATAATAACACGAGGAAGGTTGAACCTTCCACAGTGGCATGGTTTCAGAGAGCCAATTTAATTAAATACTTAAAAAGATTATTAGATTTAAGGCCCCTTGCATCTGTGTGCAAATGACCTCATGTATAGCCTAACGTCATTCACCAGCTCGCAATGATTGTGCGATCACACATTTCTGGCTCAGAGATCAATGGCAAAAATGGCTAAGTGGGATAAAAATAGATGTGCGCCGGGGCATTCCATTCCAGCCCTCATGGACCGACAAATATGGGTGTAAAAGTCTTGAATGTGCTGTTTTGATGAAGATCCACTTTGAAAATAAACACCAGGCGTTGCTGCTTTGATCAAGTTGACAAGGTGTAGCCGAAGTGATGTGTTCAGGTATGCAGTGACTTGTGACTGATCAATATTATCAGTTGGAGATAGGTGGGCTTATATATCTCTGCCTCCAATCATCATTACAATTCCGTGATGTGAAAGAAAATATGTAATGCCGATATGGCACAATGAGTAATCTTTGCTATAGACAGAGCAAGGGTCAGTGCTTTTATTTTCCTATCAGTTCATCTCCCAGCTCCTGGAATCTAGTTTAAGCTATTTGTCGTGCACGAAGAAGCAACAAATGAAGCGGGAACATTTCTTCTGCCAGAAAGCCTTGAGGGCAGACTTCTCCCCGGGCAATGGGTTATAAGTTGTGGGCTCTCTCTGAAATTCACCTTTTTTTTTAACATGCACGCACACATTTGTGCATGTTTCCACTACACAGAGTCACGGCGGACGGCAGACCTCACAAATAAAGGTATTATTATAGGCACCTGCGAGGAGTGAATTCGAGGCAGGTTATTGTCAAAGGGTCACGCCCCTCGCGGCTTGGGAGCTTTTGGCTGGTGGAGACGACAGGCACGCCGTCTCAAGTGCACATGAGCCACGCGAGACACCGCCGAGCTGTGTCGAGCGTCGTGAAGTCCGCTTGAGCCGACTCAGCGCCGTCCGGTTACGTCCCGGTAGGGACAGAATCGAAGATGTTCTTCATCCCACCCGGTGGTTGTCAACATTGGACTGTCAGAATCCAGGAGATTTATTTTTGGGGGGTGCGCGGAACTCCCCAACCGGGGTCTGGGGGGTCCTCTCCCCAAAAGGCTTGCTTTACTAGCATGGGTACAATTACAGCCTAAAAATGCCAAATGTTGGTGTACAGATTTGATGACTGAAGCAAAAGGACATCTTTAATAATGATTTCACATCTTTAAGTAATTACTTAAGTGAATATCTGTCTGATCTTTCTTGCATGCATTTCCCCCACACCTAAAGCGGGGGGTCTGGGGGTCCTCCCCCAGAAAAAAATTAACATAGTAGATGTAATTTCCTGTGTTCTGGTGAATTTTGGGAGTTTGATACAAAATCCAGGAGAAATCCAGGAGATTTGCCAATCCAGGAGACTCCCAGGAGAGGGGTTCAAAATCCAGGAGACTCCTGGGAAATCCAGGAGAGTTGACAAGCCATTCCCACCCGAACTTTCGGCACCTCCGCGCGGCCCGAAGGGTGCATAGCCAAAAGCTACCGAGCCGCGAGGGGCGTGAACCTTTCACAACAACCCGCCTCGAATTCACTCCTCGCTATTCACCTACTAGAAGTTGATGTTGACGAGGGGGCATGGTGGCGCCTGCTGTGACTTCTCAGTCGAGGTTGGCGGACCAATCGCGGTCCCCGTTTCCCGGCGCTACGCTAGAAAACAGACCAGTCAAATCTCTCGCGCCTCTGCCAAAACGGCCAATCGCTGCAGCGCAATCCTGGCTTCTCTCCATCCCGACCAATGAAATCGTCCCCACGCAGGATTCCCCGCGGCCAAGCTCCCCACCTCCAGAATCAACTGACACTTCATGTCACGTTCATGTTAATGTGTTATGGTTACGTTATGGTATAAAGGCTCCGTCTGGACTCGATCTTAATGTCCGGTGTGTGTGGTTTACTATGATTGGCGGAGCGTATCATTTTCTGTCGCCGCGACCTCGACAAACACGCGATGGCCTTGGCGCAGTGGTTAGCGCTTCGCCTCACAGCTAGAAGGTCCTGGGTTCGATTCCCGCCGGGGGAAGCTGTGGGCGCTGGGGGCGGGTTCCTCCCTCCGCGT